>NW_028159451.1:107500-221186 GCF_964263955.1 Coregonus lavaretus
TGTATGTGACTGATGGCTGTATGTGACTGATGGCTGTATGTGACTGATGGCTGTATGTGACTGATGGCTGTATGTGACTGATGGCTGTATGTGACTGATGGCTGTATGTGATTGATGGCTGTATGTGACTGATGGCTGTATGTGATTGATGGCTATATGAGACTGATGGCTGTATGTGACTGATGGCTGTATGTGACTGATGGCTGTATGTGACTGATGGCTGTATGAGACTGATGGCTGTATGAGACTGATGGCTGTATGTGACTGATGGCTGTATGTGACTGATGGCTGTATGTGACTGATGGCTGTATGTGACTAATGGCTGTATGTGACTGATGGCTGTATGAGACTGATGGCTATATGAGACTGATGGCTGTATGTGACTGATGGCTGTATGAGACTGATGGCTGTATGTGTGTCCTTGTTTTATTTCCAGGGATTTCTTGAAGAAATGTTTTAGTGAAATCAAATCCATAAGGTCATCAATGTATATTGTCAAATTGGTTGTTATTGTTCACATATCTGATTATACTACAGTGTATTATAATGCTACATACTGTTTACTACATAATGCTACATTGTAGTTTTGAGCAGTCTGCAATCCATTCTCAAATCCAGTCACACTGTCCATACTGCATTATATCCTCAAACTATTGCCTCCATGTGCCACAGTCTATATGAAGTATGCTTTATATTGACAAATTCTTCCAATCATATTTCTGTTCTGTGTACATGTGTTTATTCCTCCAATAATAAACCCAAGATTCAATCTGATCAGTCTTTGTGGACAACGCTCCTTTTAAAGTCAATGTTTTACGTGGATCTACTGATGATCGTATTGAATTCCATCCTTAGGTTAGAGATTGTAGTCATATTACCGGTGGGGCAATCCAATCCTGTTCACGCTCATGTAATGGAGTTAAGAACTCACACCCCAGCTAGCTTGAAATGTTGCAGATGGGGCCATCCAATCAGTACCTAATGGGTGGATGGGGCCATCCAATCAGTACCTAATGGGAAGATGGGGCCATCCAATCAGTACCTAATGGGTGGATGGGGCCATCCAATCAGTACCTAATGGGTGGATGGGGCCATCCAATCAGTACCTAATGGGGGGATGGGGCCATCCAATCAGTACCTAATGGGTGGATGGGGCCATCCAATCAGTACCTAATGGGGGGATGGGGCCATCCAATCAGTACCTAATGGGTGGATGGGGCCATCCAATCAGTACCTAATGGGTGGATGGGGCCATCCAATCAGTACCTAATGGGTGGATGGGGCCATCCAATCAGTACCTAATGGGTGGCTCAACCCGTTGGTAGGTTGTCAAGGAGGGCGGTCAGGTGTGTTGAGGTCAGAGGATCATTGTTTGGAGCCCAGTATGGGGCAGTCAGCCGGTGGAGGAAACTACGCTGTTGGCAACACACTGACCCCCGTTACAGTGGAGGAAGCTAAGCTGTTGGCAGCTTACTGACCCCCGTTACAGTGGAGGAAGCTAAGCTGTTGGCAGCTTACTGACCCCCGTTACAGTGGAGGAAGCTAAGCTGTTGGCAACACACTGACCCCCGTTACAGTGGAGGAAGCTAAGCTGTTGGCAGCTTACTGACCCCCGTTACAGTGGAGGAAGCTAAGCTGTTGGCAGCTTACTGACCCCCGTTACAGTGGAGGAAGCTAAGCTGTTGGCAGCTTACTGACCCCCGTTACAGTGGAGGAAGCTAAGCTGTTGGCAGCTTACTGACCCCCGTTACAGCGGAGGAAGCTAAGCTGTTGGCAGCTTACTGACCCCCGTTACAGTGGAGGAAGCTAAGCTGTTGGCAGCTTACTGACCCCCGTTACAGTGGAGGAAGCTAAGCTGTTGGCAGCTTACTGACCCCCGTTACAGTGGAGGAAGCTAAGCTGTTGGCAGCTTACTGACCCCCGTTACAGTGGAGGAAGCTAAGCTGTTGGCAGCTTACTGACCCCCGTTACAGTGGAGGAAGCTAAGCTGTTGGCAGCTTACTGACCCCCGTTACAGTGGAGGAAGCTAAGCTGTTGGCAGCTTACTGACCCCCGTTACAGTGGAGGAAGCTAAGCTGTTGGCAACACACTGACCCCCGTTACAGTGGAGGAAGCTAAACTGTTGGCAGCTTACTGACCCCTGTAGTAGAAATTCTATAGGAAGAGAGACTGCAGATTCTTTCCAACAACAACTTTATTATAAGATTAGCAAAAATGGAGCAGTTCAACAATCCAACGAACAGAGTTGGCCTTCTCCTTTTATAGAAAGTACATCCTCTAATGTAGCTCAGTTGGTAGAGCATGGCGCTTGCAACGCCAGGGTTGTGGGTTCGTTTCCCACGGGAGGCCAGTATGAAAATGTATGCACTCACTAACTGTAAGTGGCTCTGGATAAGAGCGTCTGCTAAATGACTCACTAACTGTAAGTGGCTCTGGATAAGAGCGTCTGCTAAATGACTCACTACTGTAAATGTAATCTATGTACATCGTATTATCTATGTGACAGACGTGCAGAAACGGGGCCTGGGAACAGAGTTGTACCATTCTCTGTTCCTCCCTGCATTCCTGCCGATCGTAAACACAGGAAGTAACATGCTGCGGTCGCACCCAAAAGGCTCATTCATTTGTACGCTCAGATTAATGACTAAGTCACACAAGACAAGTTTGTATCAGTAAAAAATAACAGCATATAACAATGGACAATATTTAAGTAAAAAACAGAATAGTATGTCTAATTAAACAGTATAGTATGTAATTAATATTAATTTCCCCCACACCCCCATTACAGAGGAGGAAGCTAAGGTGTCGTTAGCACAGTGACCCCCATTACAGAGGAGGAAGCTAAGGTGTCGTTAGCACAGTGACCCCCATTACAGTGGAGGAAGCTAAGGTGTCGTTAGCACAGTGACCCCCATTACAGAGGAGGAAGCTAAGGTGTCGTTAGCACAGTGACCCCCATTACAGAGGAGGAAGCTAAGGTGTCGTTAGCACAGTGACCCCCATTACAGTGGAGGAAGCTAAGGTGTCGTTAGCACAGTGACCCCCATTACAGTGGAGGAAGCTAAGGTGTCGTTAGCACAGTGACCCCCATTACAGAGGAGGAAGCTAAGGTGTCGTTAGCACAGTGACCCCCATTACAGAGGAGGAAGCTAAGGTGTCGTTAGCACAGTGACCCCCATTACAGAGGAGGAAGCTAAGGTGTCGTTAGCACAGTGACCCCCATTACAGAGGAGGAAGCTAAGGTGTCGTTAGCACAGTGACCCCCATTACAGAGGAGGAAGCTAAGGTGTCGTTAGCACAGTGACCCCCATTACAGTGGAGGAAGCTAAGGTGTCATTAGCACACTGACCCCCATAACACTCACAAGCTCTGAGAATGTACTGTGCCTTCGGAAAGTATTCAGACCCCTCGACTTTTTCCACATTTTGTTACGTTACAGCCTTATTCTAAAATGGATTCAATTGTTTTTCCCCCCTCAATCTAGACACAATACCCCATAATGACAAAGCAAAAACAGGTTTTTAGAAATGTTAGTAAATATATAATTTTAAAAATACAGAAATATCACATTTACATAAGTATTCAGGCCCTTTACTCAGTACTTTGTTGAAGCACCTTTGGCAGTGATTACAGCCTCGAGTCTCCTTGGGTATGACATTTTTTACATTTTTACATTTTACATTATTTAGTAGACGCTCTCATCCAGAGCGACTTACAGTTAGTGCATACATTCTTCTTTTTTTTTTTTTTTCATACTGGCCCCCCGTGGGAATCGAACCCACAACCCTGGAGTTACAAGCTTGGCACACCTGTATTTGGGGAGTTTCTCCCATTCTTCTCTGCAGATCCTCTGAAGCTATTTTCAGGTCTCTCCAGAGATGTTCGATCGGGTTCAAGTTCAGGCTCTGGCTGGGCCACTAAAGGACATTCAGAGACTTGTCCCGAAACCACTCCTGCGTTGTCTTGGCTCTGTGCTTAGGGTTGTTGTCCTGTTGGAAAGTGAACCTTAGCCCCAGTCTGAGGTCCTGAGCGCTCTGGAGCAGGTTTTCATCAAGGATCTCTCTGTACTTTGCTCCGTTCATCTTTGCCTTGATCCTGACTAGTCTCCCAGCCCCTGCCACTGAGTCTTGGTGGTTCCAAACGTCTTCCATTTAAGAATGATGGAGGCCACGGTGTCCTTTGCGACCTTCAATGCTGCAGAAATGTTTTGGTACCCTTCCCCAGATCTGAGCCTCGACATAATCCTGTCTCGGAGCTCTACAGACAATTCCTTCGACCTCATGGCTTGGTTTTTGCTCTGACATGCACTGTCAGCTGTAGGACCTTTTATAGACAGGTGTGTGCCTTTCCAACTCATGTCCAATCAATTGAATTTACCACAGGTGGACTCCAATCAAGTTGTAGAAACATCTCAAGGATGATAAATGGAAACAGGGTGCACCTGAGCTCAATTTCGTGTCTCATAGCAAAGGGTCTGAGTACTTATGTAAATAAAAATGTCTAAAAACCTGTTTTCGCTTTGTCAGTATGGGGTATTGTGTGTAGATTGCTGAGTATTTTTTTTATTTAATCCATTTTAGAATAAAGCAGTAACGTAACAAAATGTGGAAAAAGTCAAAGGTTCTGAATACTTTCTGAAGGCACTGTATATATGACCTACAGTGCAATGACGTAATGCATGGTGTACTTTCCTGTTCTGTCCTTCCAGCGTGGACCGTTTTACACTGTATAGAGGGGAGTAGATCCTCTGGTTTTAGACAGTGATCTGAAGTAGTGGGGAGTAGATCCTCTGGTTTTAGACAGTGATCTGAAGTAGTGGGGAGTAGATCCTCTGGTTTTAGACAGTAATCTGAAGTAGTGGGGAGTAGATCCTCTGGTTTTAGACAGTGATCTGAAGTAGTGGGGAGTAGATCCTCTGGTTTTAGACAGTAATCTGAAGTAGTGGGGAGTAGATCCTCTGGTTTTAGACAGTGATCTGAAGTAGTGGGGAGTAGATCCTCTGGTTTTAGACAGTGATCTGAAGTAGTGGGGAGTAGATCCTCTGGTTTTAGACAGTAATCTGAAGTAGTGGGGAGTAGATCCTCTGGTTTTAGACAGTGATCTGAAGTAGTGGGGAGTAGATCCTCTGGTTTTAGACAGTAATCTGAAGTAGTGGGGAGTAGATCCTCTGGTTTTAGACAGTGATCTGAAGTAGTGGGGAGTAGATCCTCTGGTTTTAGACAGTAATTGTAGCAGATATAGGATATGGTAGAAAGAGTATGTGGCCTTTTCTGTAGCCTAACATCCTTTTGCTTACTGGGACTAAAAACAGGGTTACCAGGTTAAGCTAAAATGTCTAGCCCAATGACCACTCAAGACATGCAAGATAGTTGCCATATCTATACAATAAAGCCTATTTGCATGACGTTAATAAGCCAATTAAGAAGGAATATCACAGTAACTTGTAACGACATTGGAAGCAAACATTTGGGTTTCCTCAAAAATAATAATTATATACACATGACGTAATAAAGGAATTTGAATATGTGGCAAAATAAAATAAAATGTGCCCTTATTAAACTCGCCAGATCATTTTCCATCAATGGATGTCGATTTAACTCGTTTGACTGCTATGATTAAGCAATAAGGCACAAGGGGGTATGGTATATGGCCAATATACCACGGCTAAGGGCTGTTCTTAAGCACGACGCAACGCGGAGTGCCTGGATTCTGCTGTTAGCTGTGGTATATTGGCCATATACCACAAACCCCCGAGCTGCCTTATTGCTATTATAAACTGGTTACCAACGTGGCGAGCACATGGAGGGCTGTGCGGCCCCCCAAAGAAATGCCACCCCACACCATGACTGATCCACCGCCAAACCGGTCATGCTGGAGGATGTTGCAGGCAGCAGAACGTTCTCCACGGCGTCTCCAGACTCTGTCACGTCTGTCACATGTGCTCAGTGTGAACCTGCTTTCATCTGTGAAGAGCACAGGGCGCCAGTGGCGAATTTGCCAATCTTGGTGTTCTCTGGCAAATGCCAAACGTCCTGCACGGTGTTGGGCTGTAAGCACAACCCCCACCTGTGGATGTCGGGCCCTCATACCACCCTCATGGAGTCTGTTTCTGACCGTTTGAGCAGACACATGCACATTTGTGGCCTGTTGGAGGTCATTTTGCAGGGCTCTGGCAGTGCTCCTCCTGCTCCTCCTTGCACAAAGGCGGAGGTAGCAGTCCTGCTGCTGGGTTGTTGCCCTCCTACGGCCTCCTCCACGTCTCCTGATGTACTGGCCTGTCTCCTGGTAGCGCCTCCATGCTCTGGACACTACGCTGACAGACACAGCAAACCTTCTTGCCACAGCTCGCATTGATGTGCCATCCTGGATGAGCTGCACTACCTGAGCCACTTGTGTGGGTTGTAGACTCCGTCTCATGCTACCACTAGAGTGAAAGCACCGCCAGCATTCAAAAGTGACCAAAACATCAGCCAGGAAGCATAGGAACTGAGAAGTGGTCTGTGGTCACCACCTGCAAAACCAGTCCTTTATTGGGGGTGTCTTGCTAATTGCCTATCATTTCCACCTGTTGTCTATTCCATTTGCACAACAGCATGTGAAATTTATTGTCAATCAGTGTTGCTTCCTAAGTGGACAGTTTGATTTCACAGAAGTATGATTGACTTGGAGTTACATTGTGTTGTTTAAGTGTTCCCTTTATTTTTTTGAGCAGTGTATAAAGTGATCTGTGCATTTGAACAACAGCATAAATACAGCTATTCAACTTTTGCATGTCAAAAAACCGAATGACCAGTGCTCCACATGCTGTCGCTGTTTTGAACAGGTTAGATGCCCATTTAGAATGAGCAGCCAGCTGACGGTCGTCACTAGTTACCACAGTTACAAAGTCGGAAAACCCGCCTATTTCTCCAATTTCTCTTATTTAAATGTGATTTTAAACCTAACTGTCTATCATTTTAAACCTAACTGTCTAACTGTCCACTTAGGAAGCAACACTGATTGACAATACATTTCACATGCTGTTGTAAAAATGTATGCACACATGACTGTAAGTCGCTTTGGATAAAAGCGTCTGCTAAATGGCATATTATTATAGATATTTAGCTAACTGCAAAAAGGTTATACAGGTAGCTTGCAAAGTAAACATTATCAGCTAACAGTACATCTGCAAATTGCGCAGTGTGGTTATCATGTTCTCCTCAATAAATAATAAAGAAAACGGAGATGCGCCATGCTGGGGAATGGACTCCTCTTCCGTTCCGCGTATGTTTGCCGGCTTTTATAGTTTTATATGACACACAGTACAAAGCTTTATGATTGGTTCATTTTGTGTAACTAATGTTGTCTGTAATAATGACAGATGTGTAGGCTATGCAATTATAACATCGAATTGTTCAGTGGAGTGTCAACCCATTCAGAAATAGAAGATTAGCAACTTATATTTCTATCAACAATATAATGCAAAATAATATAGGGTTAAAGTGAATAAAACTCAGCAAAAAAAGAAATGCCCCTTTTTCAGGACCCTGTCTTTCAAAGATAATTCATAAAAATCAAAATAACTTCACAGATCTTCATTGTAAAGGGTTTAAACACTGTTTCCCATGCTTGTTCAGTGAACCATAAACAATTAATGAACATGCACCTGTGGAACGGTCGTTAAGACACTAACAGCTTACAGACGGTAGGCAATTAAGGTCACAGTTATGAAAACTTAGGACACTAAAGAGGCCTTTCTACTGACTCTGAAAGATGCCCAGGGTCCCTGCTCATCTGCGTGAACGTGCCTTAGGCATACTGCAAGGGGGCATGAGGACTGCAGATGTGGCCAGGGCAATAAATTGCAATGTCCGGACTGTGAGACGCCTAAGACAGCGCTACAGGGAGACAGGACGGACAGCTGATCGTCCTCGCAGTGGCAGACCACGTGTAACAACACCTGCACAGGATCGGTACATCCGAACATCACACCTGCAGGACAGGTATAGGATGGCAACAACAACTGCCCAAGTTACACCAGGAACGCACAATCCCTCCATCAGTGCTCAGACTGTCCGCAATAGGCTGAGAGAGGCTGGACTGAGGGCTTGTAGGCCTGTTGTAAGGCAGGTCCTCACCAGACATCACCGGCAACAACGTCGCCTATGGGCACAAACCCACCGTCACTGGACCAGACAGGACTGGCAAAAAGTGCTCTTCACTGACGAGTCACGGTTTTGTCTCTGTCACGATCGTTTACGAACGAGACGGACCAAGGCGCAGCGTGATAAGCGCACATGTTTATTAAATGAATAAACACACGACAAAACAACAAACAAACGATATGTGAAGTCTTAAGGTACACACAACAAACCTATACGAAACAAGATCCCACAACTAACAGGTGCCAAAAGGCTGCCTAAGTATGGTCCCCAATCAGAGACAACGAGCGACAGCTGCCTCTGATTGGGAACCACCCCGGCCAACATAGAAATAGACATACCAGATACTACACCATAGAAACAACACAACACGGAATATACACACCCTGACTCAACAAATAAACGTCCCCTGAGTCAGGGCGTGACAGTCTCACCAGGGGTGAGCGTTACACCGAGGCCTGTACTCTGGAGCGGGATCGATTTGGAGGTGGAGGGTCCGTCATGGTCTGGGGCGGTGTGTCACAGCATCATCGGACTGAGCTTGTTGTCATTGCAGGCAATCTCAATGCTGTGCGTTACAGGGAAGACATCCTCCTCCCTCATGTGGTACCCTTCCTGCAGGCTCATCCTGACATGACCCTCCAGCATGACAATGCCACCAGCCATACTACTTGTTCTGTGCGTGATTTCCTGCAAGACCGGAATGTCCGTGTTCTGCCATGGCCAGCGAAGAGCCCGGATCTCAATCCCATTGAGCACGTCTGGGACCTGTTGGATTGGAGGGTGAGGGTTAGGGCCATTCCCCCCCAGAAATGTCTGGGAACTTGCAGGTGCCTTGGTGGAAGAGTGGGGTAACATCTCACAGCAAGAACTGGCAAATCTGGTGCAGTCCATGAGGAGGAGAAGAGCACTGCAGTACTTAATGCAGCTGGTGGCCACACCAGATACTGACTGTTACTTTTGACCCCCCCCCCCCCCCCCCCTCTTTATGTAGTGTTGTGGTGTCTCTCTTTATGTAGTGTTGTGGTGTCTCTCTTTATGTAGTGTTGTGGTGTCTCTTTATGTAGTGTTGTGGCGTCTCTCTTTATGTAGTGTTGTGGTGTCTCTCTTTATGTAGTGTTGTGGTGTCTCTCTTTATGTAGTGTTGTGGTGTCTCTCTTTATGTAGTGTTGTGGTGTCTCTTTATGTAGTGTTGTGGCGTCTCTCTTTATGTAGTGTTGTGGTGTCTCTCTTTATGTAGTGTTGTGGCGTCTCTCTTTATGTAGTGTTGTGGTGTCTCTCATTATGTAGTGTTGTGGTGTCTCTCTTTATGTAGTGTTGTGGTGTCTCTCTTTATGTAGTGTTGTGGTGTCTCTCTTTATGTAGTGTTGTGGTGTCTCTCTTTATGTAGTGTTGTGATGTCTCTCTTTATGTAGTGTTGTGGTGTCTCTCTTTATGTAGTGTTGTGGTGTCTCTCTTTATGTAGTGTTGTGTTGTCTCTCTTTATGTAGTGTTGTGTTGTCTCTCTTTATGTAGTGTTGTGGTGTCTCTTTATGTAGTGTTGTGGTGTCTCTCTTTATGTAGTGTTGTGGCGTCTCTCTTTATGTAGTGTTGTGGTGTCTCTCTTTATGTAGTGTTGTGGTGTCTCTCTTTATGTAGTGTTGTGGTGTCTCTTTATGTAGTGTTGTGGTGTCTCTCTTTATGTAGTGTTGTGGTGTCTCTCTTTATGTAGTGTTGTGGTGTCTCTCTTTATGTAGTGTTGTGGTGTCTCTTTATGTAGTGTTGTGGTGTCTCTCTTTATGTAGTGTTGTGGTGTCTCTCTCTCTTTATGTAGTGTTGGTGTCTCTCTCTCTCTTGTCATGATGTGTTTTGTCCTACATTTTTATTTTTAATCCCAGCCCCCGTCCCTGCAGGAGGCCTTTTGCCTTTTGGTAGGACATCATTGTAAATAAGAATTTGTTGTTAACTGACTTGCCTAGTTAAATAAATGTTAAATAAAAAATAATCAGTAGGTTACTAAAGACACGTTCTATAACGCCCTAGCTCACTCATCCACTCGTTCACTATACCGATCATTCGAGGGTCTCTAGTCCAATGGCGTTATTTCACTAGAGCGCTGGCATATCTGCAATAGGTTCACAACAGCCCTTCTGAATATGTGGGGTGCACGCCGCCTGCCGCCTGCCTACACTCCTGTGTTCCATGAAGTGCGGTGCGCTCGTGCGTAAAAATGAGTTTTGTAATTTAATTCATAGGCTACTTATTTCACCAATTACTTATCCATAGACAGACGCCTCTTATGTTTCAAGGTGTGTTTCTTTACTTATAGCTAAATGGCCATTAGACTATTCTACATTCTAAACGAGTTTGTATTTTATCACCACAAAAAGGTGTTGGAAAAATATTGTATATTAATGAATTAATAGTTATTAACATGGATTATAACTTTGCTTCTGGCATCCTACTATGACGACAGGGTGAGACAGCAGAGAGACAGGGTGAGACAGCAGAGAGACAGGGTGAGACAGCAGAGAGACAGGGTGAGACAGCAGAGAGACAGCAGAGAGACAGCAGAGAGATAGTAGATAGACAGGGTGAGACAGCAGAGAGACAGGGTGAGACAGCAGAGAGACAGGGTGAGACAGCAGAGAGACAGGGTGAGACAGCAGAGAGACAGCAGAGAGACAGGGTGAGACAGCAGAGAGACAGCAGAGAGACAGGGTGAGACAGCAGAGAGACAGAGTGAGACAGCAGAGAGACAGGGTGAGACAGCAGAGAGACAGGGTGAGACAGCAGAGAGACAGCAGAGAGACAGGGTGAGACAGCAGAGAGACAGGGTGAGACAGCAGAGAGACAGCAGAGAGACAGGGTGAGACAGCAGAGAGACAGGGTGAGACAGCAGAGAGACAGAGTGAGACAGCAGAGAGACAGAGTGAGACAGCAGAGAAACAGCAGAGAGACAGGGTGAGACAGGGTGAGACAGCAGAGATACAGGGTGAGACAGGGTGAGACAGCAGAGATACATGGTGAGACAGCAGAGAGACAGCAGAGAGACAGGGTGAGACAGCAGAGAGAGGGGGTGAGACAGGGTGAGACAGCAGAGAGACTGGGTGAGACAGGGTGAGACAGCAGAGAGACAGGGTGAGACAGCAGAGAGACAGGGTGAGACAGCAGAGAGACAGCAGAGAGACAGGGTGAGACAGCAGAGAGAGGGGGTGAGACAGCAGAGAGACAGGGTGAGACAGGGTGAGACAGCAGAGAGACAGGGTGAGACAGCAGAGAGACAGCAGAGAGACAGGGTGAGACAGGGTAAGACAGGGGGAGACAGGGTGAGACAGCAGAGAGAGGGGGTGAGACAGCAGAGAGACAGCAGAGAGACAGGGTGAGACAGGGTAAGACAGGGGGAGACAGGGTGAGACAGCAGAGAGACAGCAGAGAGACATGGTGAGACAGCAGAGAGACAGGGTGAGACAGCAGAGAGACAGGGTGAGACAGCAGAGAGACAGGGTGAGACAGGGTGAGACAGCAGAGAGACAGGGTGAGACAGCAGAGAGACAGCAGAGAGACAGGGTGAGACAGCAGAGAGACAGGGTGAGACAGCAGAGAGACAGGGTGAGACAGCAGAGAGACAGCAGAGAGACAGGGTGAGACAGGGTAAGACAGGGGGAGACAGGGTGAGACAGCAGAGAGACAGGGTGAGACAGCAGAGAGACAGGGTAAGACAGCAGAGAGACAGGGTGAGACAGCAGAGAGACAGGGTGAGACAGCAGAGAGACAGCAGAGAGACATGGTGAGACAGCAGAGAGACAGGGTGAGACAGCAGAGAGACAGGGTGAGACAGCAGAGAGACAGGGTGAGACAGCAGAGAGACAGGGTGAGACAGCAGAGAGACAGCAGAGAGACAGGGTGAGACAGCAGAGAGACAGGGTGAGACAGCAGAGAGACAGGGTGAGACAGCAGAGAGACAGCAGAGAGACAGGGTGAGACAGGGTAAGACAGGGGGAGACAGGGTGAGACAGCAGAGAGACAGGGTGAGACAGCAGAGAGACAGGGTAAGACAGCAGAGAGACAGGGTGAGACAGCAGAGAGACAGGGTGAGACAGGGTGAGACAGCAGAGAGACAGGGTGAGACAGCAGAGAGACAGGGTGAGACAGGGTGAGACAGGGTAAGACAGCAGAGAGACAGGGTAAGACAGCAGAGAGACAGGGTAAGACAGCAGAGAGACAGGGTGAGACAGCAGAGAGACAGGGTGAGACAGCAGAGAGACAGGGTGAGACAGGGTGGGACAGCAGAGAGACAGGGTGAGACAGCAGAGAGAGGGGGTGAGACAGCAGAGAGACAGCAGAGAGACAGGGTGAGACAGGGTAAGACAGGGGGAGACAGGGTGAGACAGCAGAGAGACAGGGTGAGACAGCAGAGAGACAGGGTAAGACAGCAGAGAGACAGGGTGAGACAGCAGAGAGACAGGGTGAGACAGGGTGAGACAGCAGAGAGACAGGGTGAGACAGCAGAGAGACAGGGTGAGACAGGGTGAGACAGGGTAAGACAGCAGAGAGACAGGGTAAGACAGCAGAGAGACAGGGTAAGACAGCAGAGAGACAGGGTGAGACAGCAGAGAGACAGGGTGAGACAGCAGAGAGACAGGGTGAGACAGGGTGGGACAGCAGAGAGACAGGGTGAGACAGCAGAGAGAGGGGGTGAGACAGCAGAGAGACAGCAGAGAGACAGGGTGAGACAGGGTAAGACAGGGGCAGACAGGGTGAGACAGCAGAGAGACAGGGTGAGACAGCAGAGAGACAGGGTAAGACAGCAGAGAGACAGGGTGAGACAGCAGAGAGACAGGGAGAGACAGGGTGAGACAGCAGAGAGACAGGGTGAGACAGCAGAGAGACAGGGTGAGACAGGGTGAGACAGGGTAAGACAGCAGAGAGACAGGGTAAGACAGCAGAGAGACAGGGTAAGACAGCAGAGAGACAGGGTGAGACAGCAAAGAGACAGGGTGAGACAGCAGAGAGACAGGGTGAGACAGGGTGGGACAGCAGAGAGACAGGGTGAGACAGCAGAGAGAGGGGGTGAGACAGCAGAGAGACAGCAGAGAGACAGGGTGAGACAGGGTAAGACAGGGGGAGACAGGGTGAGACAGCAGAGAGACAGCAGAGAGACATGGTGAGACAGCAGAGAGACAGGGTGAGACAGCAGAGAGACAGGGTGAGACAGCAGAGAGACAGGGTGAGACAGGGTGAGACAGCAGAGAGACAGGGTGAGACAGCAGAGAGACAGCAGAGAGACAGGGTGAGACAGCAGAGAGACAGGGTGAGACAGCAGAGAGACAGCAGAGAGACAGGGTGAGACAGGGTAAGACAGGGGGAGACAGGGTGAGACAGCAGAGAGACAGGGTGAGACAGCAGAGAGACAGGGTAAGACAGCAGAGAGACAGGGTGAGACAGCAGAGAGACAGGGTGAGACAGGGTAAGACAGCAGAGAGACAGGGTGAGACAGCAGAGAGACAGGGTGAGACAGCAGAGAGACAGGGTGAGACAGGGTGAGACAGGGTAAGACAGCAGAGAGACAGGGTAAGACAGCAGAGAGACAGGGTAAGACAGCAGAGAGACAGGGTCAGACAGCAGAGAGACAGGGTGAGACAGCAGAGAGACAGGGTGAGACAGGGTGGGACAGCAGAGAGACGGGGTGAGACAAGGTGAGACAGGGAGAGACAGGGTGTGACAGCAGAGAGACAGGGTGAGACAGCAGAGAGACAGGGTGAGACAGGGTGAGACAGCAGAGAGACAGGGTGAGACAGCAGAGAGACAGGGTGAGACAGGGTGAGACAGGGTAAGACAGCAGAGAGACAGGGTAAGACAGCAGAGAGACAGGGTAAGACAGCAGAGAGACAGGGTGAGACAGCAGAGAGACAGGGTGAGACAGCAGAGAGACAGGGTGAGACAGGGTGGGACAGCAGAGAGACGGGGTGAGACAGGGTGAGACAGGGAGAGACAGGGTGTGACAGCAGAGAGACAGGGTGACAGCAGAGAGACAGGGTGAGACAGCAGAGAGACAGGGTGAGACAGCAGAGAGACAGGGTGAGACAGGGTGAGACAGCAGAGAGACAGGGTGAGACAGCAGAGAGACAGGGTGAGACAGGGTGGGACAGCAGAGAGACGGGGTGAGGCGGAGCCTATCTGGTTGTCACCCATGCCAGGGAATAGGCTTCTCATAATGTTATGTCAATCCTATTAAGACTCAGATGGACCAGGAGAAAATACATCATATGGACAATTGCTTTATTCTAAATATTTAAGTATTTGAAAGTTCTACTGTAGCAGTTTTGTGAATGAAGTGTTTCATCTTTTTAACGGGTCCAAACCTCTTGTTTCAAGTCAGCCAGTGGGCATCATCAAATTGGGTCCTGTCCCTTTAAAATGGCCGTCACAACATTATGGGGCATCAGGATCAGTGGTACAGGGATCCTTGGGAGGTCACTATCCTAAACCCTAACGTTAACCCCTACCATAACCCTAACGTTAACCCTTACCATAACCCTAACCCTTACCATAACCCTTAAGTTAACCCCTACCATAACCCTTACCTCAACCCTTACCATAACCATTAAAACATTTAACTTCAACGGGGTAACGTCAGAATTGGTACGTCTCAAGGATCCCAGATAGCAAGAACCGGGCATCAGGCCTTGAGAACTGAACGGAAGGGCACGACCAAAAATATAATGGCCAATCAACGAGGCCCTATCGAGTCTGGTAAGTGACTGACGTGGAGATTTACCAATAAAAACCGGTAGCCCCGAGGATGGGCGTTCCATAGGACATGTGACAAAAACTCCAGTAGCGGTGTGTAGATGGTTGTTGGAGTCTAGCTACAGAACAGAAGGGGATATTGACCTAGTTATGAATCACTGTTCATGGGGGAAAATTACCGAAATTAAACTAAAATGTAGACAGTTGTCCCGTTATTTTGCATATTTATTACAGCATTTCTGCAATTGAAAGTCATTTAGCTGATGTAGAAATGTAACTGTATTTCTGTAGACAAATGTAACTGTTCTTTGTGCTTAATAGTGCTGTCATGTTGCAGTAATCTCGCTAACCAGACACTAAATGCGCAATTAGCCTGGTGACGAGGTTACATATGCAGTATGACATCCCATTCAAACAACCTTGAACATGCGTTTCCTGGGCTCAGCCACTACCAGGATACACCACTAGCTGGCGCCAAAACGCTGTGAAACCACATTCACATCGCAATTAATTTGACCAAACACACACAGTCGTCCTTATCCTCGTTTGACCCTCAGCTCGAGATGTGATGAATGGACATCAAGGCTACATCACAAATGGCACCCTATTCCCTGTGGGCCCTGGTCAAAAGTAGTGCACTATAAAGGGTATAGGGTGATATTTGAGACGCACACAAGTATTTCTTACTCAGTAGATCTGACATCACAACCTCCAATGTTCCCTCCCCTTCCCCTCAGTCTGGTTCTGACTGGTTCTGACTGGTTCTGACTGTGAGATGGTGTCAGTTATATTAGTCTCTCTGACTGTGAGATGGTGTCAGTTATATTAGTCTCTTTGACTGTGAGATGGTGTCAGTTATATTAGTCTCTCTGACTGTGAGATGGTGTCAGTTATATTAGTCTCTCTGACTGTGAGATGGTGTCAGTTATATTAGTCTCTGACTGTGAGATGGTGTCAGTTATATTAGTCTCTCTGACTGTGAGATGGTGTCAGTTATATTAGTCTCTCTGACTGTGAGATGGTGTCAGTTATATTAGTCTCTGACTGTGAGATGGTGTCAGTTATATTAGTCTCTCTGACTGTGAGATGGTGTCAGTTATATTATTCTCTTTGACTGTGAGATGGTGTCAGTTATATTAGTCTCTCTGACTGTGAGATGGTGTCAGTTATATTAGTCTCTCTGACTGTGAGATGGTGTCAGTTATATTAGTCTCTCTGACTGTGAGATGGTGTCAGTTATATTAGTCTCTGACTGTGAGATGGTGTCAGTTATATTAGTCTCTCTGACTGTGAGATGGTGTCAGTTATATTAGTCTCTCTGACTGTGAGATGGTGTCAGTTGTATTAGTCTCTGACTGTGAGATGGTGTCAGTTATATTAGTCTCTCTGATTGTGAGATGGTGTCAGTTATATTAGTCTCTTTGACTGTGAGATGGTGTCAGTTATATTAGTCTCTCTGACTGTGAGATGGTGTCAGTTATATTAGTCTCTCTGACTGTGAGATGGTGTCAGTTATATTAGTCTTTGACTGTGAGATGGTGTCAGTTATATTAGTCTCTGACTGTGAGATGGTGTCAGTTATATTAGTCTCTCTGGCTGTGAGATGGTGTCAGTTATATTAGTCTCTGACTGTGAGAGGGTGTCAGTTATATTAGTCTCTCTGACTGTGAGAGGGTGTCAGTTATATTAGTCTCTGACTGTGAGATGGTGTCAGTTATATTAGTCTCTCTGACTGTGAGATGGTGTCAGTTATATTAGTCTGTCTGACTGTGAGATGGTGTCAGTTATATTAGTCTCTGACTGTGAGACGGTGTCAGTTATATTAGTCTCTCTGGCTGTGAGATGGTGTCAGTTATATTAGTCTCTCTGACTGTGAGATGGTGTCAGTTATATTAGTCTCTGACTGTGAGATGGTGTCAGTTATATTAGTCTCTCTGACTGTGAGATGGTGTCAGTTATATTAGTCTCTGACTGTGAGATGGTGTCAGTTATATTAGTCTCTGACTGTGAGAGGGTGTCAGTTATATTAGTCTCTCTGACTGTGAGAGGGTGTCAGTTATATTAGTCTCTCTGACTGTGAGATGGTGTCAGTTATATTAGTCTCTGACTGTGAGATGGTGTCAGTTATATTAGTCTCTGACTGTGAGAGGGTGTCAGTTACAGTGGGGAAAAAAAGTATTTAGTCAGCCACCAATTGTGCAATTCTCCCACTTAAAAAGATGAGAGTAGCCTGTAATTTTCATCATAGGTACACGTCAACTATGACAGACAAATTGAGGGAAAAAAATCCAGAAAATCACACTGTAGGATTTTTAATGAATTTATTGCAAATTATGGTGGAAAATAAGTATTTGGTCACCTACAAACAAGCAAGATTTCTGGCTCTCACAGACCTGTAACTTCTTCTTTAAGAGGCTCATCTGTCCTCCACTCGTTACCTGTATTAATGGCACCTGTTTGAACTTGTTATCAGTATAAAAGACACCTGTCCACAACCTCAAACAGTCACACTCCAAACTCCACTATGGCCAAGACCAAAGAGCTGTCAAAGGACACCAGAAACAAAATTGTAGACCTGCACCAGGCTGGGAAGACTGAATCTGCAATAGGTAAGCAGCTTGGTTTGAAGAAATCAACTGTGGGAGCAATTATTAGGAAATGGAAGACATACAAGACCACTGATAATCTCCCTCGATCTGGGGCTCCACGCAAGATCTCACCCCGTGGGGTCAAAATGATCACAAGAACGGTGAGCAAAAATCCCAGAACCACACGGGGAGACCTAGTGAATGACCTGCAGAGAGCTGGGACCAAAGTAACAAAGCCTACCATCAGTAACACACTACGCCGCCAGGGACTCAAATGCTGCAGTGCAAGACGTGTCCCCCTGCTTAAGCCAGTACATGTCCAGGCCCGTCTGATGTTTGCTAGAGTGCATTTGGATGATCCAGAAGAGGATTGGGAGAATGTCATATGGTCAGATGAAACCAAAATATAACTTTTTGGTAAAAACTCAACTCGTCGTGTTTGGAGGACAAAGAATGCTGAGTTGCATCCAAAGAACACCATACCTACTGTGAAGCATGGGGGTGGAAACATCATGCTTTGGGGCTGTTTTTCTGCAAAGGGACCAGGACGACTGATCCGTGTAAAGGAAAGAATGAATGGGCCCATGTATCGTGAGATTTTGAGTGAAAACCTCCTTCCATCAGCAAGGGCATTGAAGATGAAACGTGGCTGGGTCTTTCAGCATGACAATGATCCCAAACACACCGCCCGGGCAACGAAGGAGTGGCTTTGTAAGAATCATTTCAAGGTCCTGCAGTGGCCTAGCCAGTCTCCAGATCTCAACCCCATAGAAAATCTTTGGAGGGAGTTGAAAGTCTGTGTTGCCCAGCGACAGCCCCAAAACATCACTGCTCTAGAGGAGATCTGCATGGAGGAATGGGCCAAAATACCAGCAACAGTGTGTGAAAACCTTGTGAAGACTTACAGAAAACATTTGACCTGTGTCATTGCCAACAAAGGGTATATAACAAAGTATTGAGAAACTTTTGTTATTGACCAAATACTTATTTTCCACCATAATTTGCAAATAAATTCATTAAAAATCCTACAATGTGATTTTCTGGAATTTTTTTCCTCATTTTGTCTGTCATAGTTGACGTGTACCTATGATGAAAATTACAGGCCTCTCTCATCATTTTAAGTGGGAGAACTTGCAAAATTGGTGGCTGACTAAATACTTTTTTTCCCCACTGTATATTAGTCTCTCTGACTGTGAGAGTGTGTCAGTTATATTAGTCTCTGACTGTGAGATGGTGTCAGTTATATTAGTCTCTGACTGTAAGATGGTGTCAGTTATATTAGTCTACATTGAGACATTTTTTAGAAGGGCAAACCATGTATGTCAAAAGGGTCGTTTTTTTCATAATGCTTGTGCACGATCTTGTGCACACCTTTGATACTTCTATGTGTGATAAGCTAATATATTCATGCTTAACACCTAAACGTTATGTCAAAGACATTGTCCGTGTTCGAAAGAGAGCATCCATTTTGCTGCTTTCTAAATACATTAATATCTTAACAGCCTTTATATCTATTATAGACATGTTTGATCAGTGGTGAACCTATAGGCCTTCAGTGGTGAACCTATAGGCCTTCAGTGGTGAACCAATAGGCCTTCAGTGGTGAACCTATAGGCCTTCAGTGGTGGACCTATAGGCCTTCAGTGGTGAACCTATAGGCCTTCAGTGGTGGACCTATAGGCCTTCAGTGGTGAACCTATAGGCCTTCAGTGGTGAACCTATAGGCCTTCAGTGGTGGACCTATAGGCCTTCAGTGGTGAACCTATAGGCCTTCAGTGGTGAACCTATAGGCCTTCAGTGGTGAACCTATAGGCCTTCAGTGGTGGACCTATAGGCCTTCAGTGGTGAACCTATAGGCCTTCAGTGGTGAACCTATAGGCCCTCAGTGGTGAACCTATAGGCCTTCAGTGGTGAACCTATAGGCCTTCAGTGTGTGACAGTGGTGAACCTATAGGCCTTCAGTGGTGAACCTATAGGCCTTCAGTGGTGAACCTATAGGCCTTCAGTGGTGAACCTATAGGCCTTCAGTGTGTGACAGTGGTGAACCTATAGGCCTTCAGTGGTGAACCTATAGGCCTTCAGTGGTGGACCTCTAGGCCTTCAGTGGTGAACCTATAGGCCTTCAGTGGTGAACCTATAGGCCTTCAGTGGTGAACCTATAGGCCTTCAGTGGTGAACCTATAGGCCTTCAGTGGTGAACCTATAGGCCTTCAGTGGTGAACCTATAGGCCTTCAGTGGTGAACCTATAGGCCTTCAGTGGTGAACCTATAGGCCTTCAGTGGTGAACCTATAGGCCTTCAGTGGTGAACCTATAGGCCTTCAGTGTGTGACAGTGGTGAACCTATAGGCCTTCAGTGCCCGGTCACAGTTGTAAATGAGAACTTGTTCTCAACTGGCTTACCTGGTTAAATAAAGGTGAAATAAAAAATTAAAAAGTGGTGACAGTGGTGAACCTATAGGCCTTCAGTGTGTGACAGTGGTGAACCTATAGGCCTTCAGTGTGTGACAGGTTTGTGATTCTGAAAGGACAGCAACCGTAATACCAGCGCTCATGTAGGAGAGTTAACGTTTAGTAAAACACAAAGGGCCAGTGGGTAGTGGAGAGAATACGCAGGTAAACGCCCTATACCCACTTTTAAAAAATGCGTATCAAAGTAGTGTAGTGGAAGTATATGACTTATCAATTATGTAGTACAATAGAGAAATCATGCACAATGTAGCCTACACAATCACAAAGCACGTGAAAAATATTCACATGCGCTCCGCACACGGCTTAGTTTCAGCAGGACATCATCTGCAGGCAGCAAGAGTGTGCAGCTCTCAACTGGTTTTGACATGGAGCAGCTCACAGAAGACTGACATCGGTAGCAGGTAAGGTAGGAAAGATGTTTCACCTTATGATATCTACCTAACTAAGGCAACAATGGGTATGCGAACCAGGTATTGAAAAAGTTTAGTCCAAAGTGTTGGTTAGTAGGCTATTTGTGATTCGCAATTGTCATCATGTGCTGTTTGCATCAGGGAAGTAGACGTGGATGGGCCTGGGTGGACTGAGGCCCACCCACTGGGGAGCCGGGCCCTGACAGGCCCACCCACTGGGGAGCCAGGCCCTGACAGGCCCACCCACTGGGGAGCCAGGCCCTGACAGGCCCACCCACTGGGGAGCCAGGCCCTGACAGAGCCACCCACTGGGGAGCCAGGCCCTGACAGGCCCACCCACTGGGGAGCCAGGCCCTGACAGGCCCATCCACTGGGGAGCCAGGCCCTGACAGGCCCACCCACTGGGGAGCCAGGCCCTGACAGGCCCACCCACTGGGGAGCCAGGCCCTGACAGGCCCACCCACTGGGGAGCCAGGCCCTGACAGAGCCACCCACTGGGGAGCCAGGCCCTGACAGGCCCACCCACTGGGGAGCCAGGCCCTGACAGGCCCACCCACTGGGGAGCCAGGCCCTGACAGGCCCACCCACTGGGGAGCCAGGCCCTGACAGACCCACCCACTGGGGAGCCAGGCCCTGACAGACCCACCCCCTGGGGAGCCAGGCCCTGACAGGCCCACCCACTGGGGAGCCAGGCCCTGACAGGCCCACCCACTGGGGAGCCAGGCCCTGACAGGCCCACCCACTGGGGAGCCAGGCCCTGACAGGCCCACCCAATCTGTAAAAAAGGCAGTCCTGCTTCTCTCCTCTCTACCTATTTTCCCCTCACAGTCCCTTCAGTTTCCCTTAAGTCCTGTTAGTTTGGCTGCTCAGCCTACCTTAGTTATCCCTCAGCCCTCATAGCCCTGCCATTCCCAACCAATCAGAGCGCATTGGGACACTGCACCCACCCACTCAGGTCAGAGTGTTATCATTGTCCGAAGAAAGAAGACGCACATTTCTGGGGACTATTTTTATTGTGGACAGTAACAAGAATCCCTGAATGTGGCGCGTGCATCAAAATCTAAGTTACAGGGGGGTTTATTGGGTTTATTTTGACATGTTGTGTAATAATGGGTCATTACCACAAATTACTCAGTAACTTTGATACATTGGCAGCCTTATGTTGTATTGTACCACTATTACTGCTCTTTAAGCAGGGGGGGGGGGGGGGGGGGTGTCAATGTAAATAGTCCGGGTAGCCATTTGATTAATTGTTCAGGAGTCTTATGGCTTGGGGGTAGAAACTATTAAGGAGCCTTTTGGTCCTAGACTTGGCGCTCCGGTACCGCTTGCCGTGTGGCAGCAGAGAGAACAGTCTATGACTTGGGTGACTTGAGTCTTAGACCATTTTGAGGGCTTTCCTCTGACACCGCCTGGTATAGAGGTCCTGGAAGGCAGGAAGCTTGGCCCCAGTGATGTACTGGGCCGTTCGCACTATTCTCTGTAGTGCCTTATGGTCAGATGCTGAGCAGTTGCCATACCAGGCGGTGGTGCAACCGGTCAGGGTGCTCTCGACGGTGCAGCTGTATAACCTTTTGAGGATCTGGGCACCCAAGATTTGGCATGGGTCCCCAGGAGACTGCCAAATCTTTTCAGTCTCCTGAGGGGGAAGAAGCTTTGTCGTGCCCTCTTCACGACTGTCTTGGTGTGTTTGGACCATGATAGTTTGTTGGTGATGTGGACACCAAGGAACTTGAAACTCTCGACCCGCTCCACTACAGCCCCGTCGATGTTAATGGGGGCCTGTTCGGCCCTCCTTTTCCTGTAGTCCACGATCAGCTCCTTTGTCTTGCTCACATTGAGGGAGAGGTTGTTGTCCTGGCACCACCACACTGCCAGGTCTCTGACCTCCTCCCTATAGGCTGACTCATCGTTGTCATTGTTGTATTGGTAAACGTAGTTTTAATATGCACATGCCACTGCAGCGCTTTCCATAGCGGCCTTTGTTTAAGTGGTTATTTCGCAGCCATGGGCAAGCTTCTAGAACCCTCCTAGACGGGTCTTTTCTAGAACCCTCCTAGGCGGGTCTTTTCTAGAACCCTCCTAGACGGGTCTTTTCTAGAACCCTCCTAGACGGGTCTTTTCTAGAACCCTCCTAGACGGGTCTTTTCTAGAACCCTCCTAGACGGGTCTTGGAGCTCACGCATGCGCAGAGTAATGCATGACCCTGTGGGGCTGGGGCAGATCAGATAAGACCTCAGCAAGGCAGATTCTTGCACCAGGCTGGAGAAAGAGGGTGCCTCGTAAATCTCTATCTTGTCAGTCTCAGTAGTTGGTTTCTCTTCTCTCCGACAAGAGGTTAATGTTTAGGTTAATGTTTATGCCTCTATGTTTATAGCCCTGTTTATAATAATAGTGTAATATTATGCTTATATAACATATCTATATTGCGTAATTATTACACTTTACTGAGATTATTATGTTGTGCATGTTCTTGCCTTATAGAACCACAATTAATTCAGATTAACACCGGTACTATTCCACCTAGATTCCCTCCCAGTCAGGAATAACACCAGTACTATTCCACCTAGATTCCCTCCCAGTCAGGAATAACACCAGTACTATTCCACCTAGATTCCCTCCCAGTCAGGAATAACACCAGTACTATTCCACCTAGATTCCCTCCCAGTCAGGAATAACACCAGTACTATTCCACCTAGATTCCCTCCCAGTCAGGAATAACACCAGTACTATTCCACCTAGATTCACTCCCAGTCAGGAATAACACCAGTACTATTCCACCTAGATTCCCTCCCAGTCAGGAATAACACCAGTACTATTCCACCTAGATTCCCTCCCAGTCAGGAATAACACCAGTACTATTCCACCTAGATTCCCTCCCAGTCAGGAATAACACCAGTACTATTCCACCTAGATTCCCTCCCAGTCAGGAATAACACCAGTACTATTCCACCTAGATTCCCTCCCAGTCAGGAATAACACCAGTACTATTCCACCTAGATTCCCTCCCAGTCAGGAATAACACCAGTACTATTCCACCTAGAGTCACTCCCAGTCAGGAATAACACCAGTACTATTCCACCTAGATTCACTCCCAGTCAGGAATAACACCAGTACTATTCCACCTAGATTCACTCCCAGTCAGGAATAACACCAGTACTATTCCACCTAGATTCACTCCCAGTCAGGAATAACACCAGTACTATTCCACCTAGATTCACTCCCAGTCAGGAATAACACCAGTACTATTCCACCTAGATTCACTCCCAGTCAGGAACAACACCAGTACTATTCCACCTAGATTCCCTCCCAGTCAGGAATAACACCAGTACTATTCCACCTAGATTCACTCCCTGTCAGGAATAACACCAGTACTATTCCACCTAGATTCACTCCCAGTCAGGAACAACACCAGTACTATTCCACCTAGATTCCCTCCCAGTCAGGAACAACACCAGTACTATTCCACCTAGATTCACTCCCAGTCAGGAATAACACCAGTACTATTCCACCTAGATTCACTCCCAGTCAGGAATAACACCAGTACTATTCCACCTAGTTTCACTCCCAGTCAGGAATAACACCAGTACTATTCCACCTAGATTCCCTCCCAGTCAGGAATAACACCAGTACTATTCCACCTAGATTCACACCCAGTCAGGAATAACACCAGTACTATTCCACCTAGATTCACTCCCAGTCAGGAATAACACCAGTACTATTCCACCTAGATTCACTCCCAGTCAGGAACAACACCAGTACTATTCCACCTAGATTCCCTCCCAGTCAGGAATAACACCAGTACTATTCCACCTAGATTCACTCCCTGTCAGGAATAACACCAGTACTATTCCACCTAGATTCCCTCCCAGTCAGGAACAACACCAGTACTATTCCACCTAGATTCCCTCCCAGTCAGGAACAACACCAGTACTATTCCACCTAGATTCACTCCCAGTCAGGAATAACACCAGTACTATTCCACCTAGATTCACTCCCAGTCAGGAATAACACCAGTACTATTCCACCTAGTTTCACTCCCAGTCAGGAATAACACCAGTACTATTCCACCTAGATTCACTCCCAGTCAGGAATAACACCAGTACTATTCCACCTAGATTCACTCCCAGTCAGGAATAACACCAGTACTATTCCACCTAGATTCACTCCCAGTCAGGAACAACACCAGTACTATTCCACCTAGATTCCCTCCCAGTCAGGAATAACACCAGTACTATTCCACCTAGATTCACTCCCTGTCAGGAATAACACCAGTACTATTCCACCTAGATTCACTCCCAGTCAGGAACAACACCAGTACTATTCCACCTAGATTCCCTCCCAGTCAGGAACAACACCAGTACTATTCCACCTAGATTCACTCCCAGTCAGGAATAACACCAGTACTATTCCACCTAGATTCACTCCCAGTCAGGAATAACACCAGTACTATTCCACCTAGTTACACTCCCAGTCAGGAATAACACCAGTACTATTCCACCTAGATTCCCTCCCAGTCAGGAATAACACCAGTACTATTCCACCTAGATTCACTCCCAGTCAGGAATAACACCAGTACTATTCCACCTAGATTCACTCCCAGTCAGGAATAACACCAGTACTATTCCACCTAGATTCACTCCCAGTCAGGAACAACACCAGTACTATTCCACCTAGATTCCCTCCCAGTCAGGAATAACACCAGTACTATTCCACCTAGATTCACTCCCTGTCAGGAATAACACCAGTACTATTCCACCTAGATTCCCTCCCAGTCAGGAACAACACCAGTACTATTCCACCTAGATTCCCTCCCAGTCAGGAACAACACCAGTACTATTCCACCTAGATTCACTCCCAGTCAGGAATAACACCAGTACTATTCCACCTAGATTCACTCCCAGTCAGGAATAACACCAGTACTATTCCACCTAGTTTCACTCCCAGTCAGGAATAACACCAGTACTCTTCCACCTAGATTCACTCCCAGTCAGGAATAACACCAGTACTATTCCACCTAGATTCACTCCCAGTCAGGAATAACACCAGTACTATTCCACCTAGATTCCCTCCCAGTCAGGAACAACACCAGTACTATTCCACCTAGATTCCCTCCCAGTCAGGAATAACACCAGTACTATTCCACCTAGATTCCCTCCCAGTCAGGAATAACACCAGTACTATTCCACCTAGATTCCCTCCCAGTCAGGAATAACACCAGTACTTTTCCACCTAGATTCCCTCCCAGTCAGGAATAACACCAGTACTATTCCACCTAGATTCACTCCCAGTCAGGAATAACACCAGTACTATTCCACCTAGATTCCCTCCCAGTCAGGAATAACACCAGTACTATTCCACCTAGATTCCCTCCCAGTCAGGAATAACACCAGTACTATTCCACCTAGATTCCCTCCCAGTCAGGAATAACACCAGTACTATTCCACCTAGATTCCCTCTCAGTCAGGAATAACACCAGTACTATTCCACCTAGATTCCCTCCCAGTCAGGAATAACACCAGTACTATTCCACCTAGATTCCCTCCCAGTCAGGAATAACACCAGTACTATTCCACCTAGAGTCAATCCCAGTCAGGAATAACACCAGTACTATTCCACCTAGATTCACTCCCAGTCAGGAATAACACCAGTACTATTCCACCTAGATTCACTCCCAGTCAGGAATAACACCAGTACTATTCCACCTAGATTCACTCCCAGTCAGGAATAACACCAGTACTATTCCACCTAGATTCACTCCCAGTCAGGAATAACACCAGTACTATTCCACCTAGATTCACTCCCAGTCAGGAACAACACCAGTACTATTCCACCTAGATTCCCTCCCAGTCAGGAATAACACCAGTACTATTCCACCTAGATTCACTCCCTGTCAGGAATAACACCAGTACTATTCCACCTAGATTCACTCCCAGTCAGGAACAAAACCAGTACTATTCCACCTAGATTCCCTCCCAGTCAGGAACAACAACAGTACTATTCCACCTAGATTCCCTCCCAGTCAGGAATAACACCAGTACTATTCCACCTAGATTCCCTCCCAGTCAGGAATAACACCAGTACTATTCCACCTAGTTTCACTCCCAGTCAGGAATAACACCAGTACTATTCCACCTAGATTCCCTCCCAGTCAGGAATAACACCAGTACTATTCCACCTAGATTCACTCCCAGTCAGGAATAACACCAGTACTATTCCACCTAGATTCACTCCCAGTCAGGAATAACACCAGTACTATTCCACATAGATTCACTCCCAGTCAGGAACAACACCAGTACTATTCCACCTAGATTCCCTCCCAGTCAGGAATAACACCAGTACTATTCCACCTAGATTCCCTCCCAGTCAGGAATAACACCAGTACTATTCCACCTAGATTCCCTCCCAGTCAGGAACAACACCAGTACTATTCCACCTAGATTCCCTCCCAGTCAGGAACAACACCAGTACTATTCCACCTAGATTCCCTCCCAGTCAGGAATAACACCAGTACTATTCCACCTAGATTCACTCCCAGTCAGGAATAACACCAGTACTATTCCACCTAGATTCACTCCCAGTCAGGAATAACACCAGTACTATTCCACCTAGATTCACTCCCAGTCAGGAACAACACCAGTACTATTCCACCTAGATTCCCTCCCAGTCAGGAATAACACCAGTACTATTCCA
The DNA here is from genome assembly GCF_964263955.1 of Coregonus lavaretus. NCBI lineage: Eukaryota > Metazoa > Chordata > Actinopteri > Salmoniformes > Salmonidae > Coregonus > Coregonus lavaretus. Next base: position 134,536 of record NW_028159451.1, read on the forward strand.
CCTAGATTCCCTCCCAGTCAGGAATAACACCAGTACTATTCCACCTAGATTCCCTCCCAGTCAGGAATAACACCAGTACTATTCCACCTAGATTCCCTCCCAGTCAGGAACAACACCAGTACTATTCCACCTAGATTCACTCCCAGTCAGGAATAACACCAGTACTATTCCACCTAGATTCACTCCCAGTCAGGAATAACACCAGTACTATTCCACCTAGATTCACTCCCAGTCAGGAATAACACCAGTACTATTCCACCTAGATTCACTCCCAGTCAGGAATAACACCAGTACTATTCCACCTAGATTCCCTCCCAGTCAGGAACAACACCAGTACTATTCCACCTAGATTCCCTCCCAGTCAGGAACAACACCAGTACTATTCCACCTAGATTCCCTCCCAGTCAGGAATAACACCAGTACTATTCCACCTAGATTCACTCCCAGTCAGGAATAACACCAGTACTATTCCACCTAGATTCACTCCCAGTCAGGAATAACACCAGTACTATTCCACCTAGATTCCCTCCCAGTCAGGAACAACACCAGTACTATTCCACCTAGATTCACTCCCAGTCAGGAATAACACCAGTACTATTCCACCTAGATTCACTCCCAGTCAGGAATAACACCAGTACTATTCCACCTAGTTTCACTCCCAGTCAGGAATAACACCAGTACTATTCCACCTAGTTTCACTCCCAGTCAGGAATAACACCAGTACTATTCCACCTAGATTCCCTCCCAGTCAGGAATAACACCAGTACTATTCCACCTAGTTTCACTCCCAGTCAGGAATAACACCAGTACTATTCCACCTAGTTTCACTCCCAGTCAGGAATAACACCAGTACTATTCCACCTAGATTCCCTCCCAGTCAGGAATAACACCAGTACTATTCCACCTAGATTCACTCCCAGTCAGGAATAACACCAGTACTATTCCACCTAGATTCCCTCCCAGTCAGGGACAACACCAGTACTATTCCACCTAGATTCCCTCCCAGTCAGGAACAACACCAGTACTATTCCACCTAGATTCACTCCCAGTCAGGAATAACACCAGTACTATTCCACCTAGATTCACTCCCAGTCAGGAATAACACCAGTACTATTCCACCTAGTTTCACTCCCAGTCAGGAATAACACCAGTACTATTCCACCTAGATTCACTCCCAGTCAGGAATAACACCAGTACTATTCCACCTAGATTCACTCCCAGTCAGGAATAACACCAGTACTATTCCACCTAGATTCCCTCCCAGTCAGGAACAACACCAGTACTATTCCACCTAGATTCCCTCCCAGTCAGGAATAACACCAGTACTATTCCACCTAGATTCCCTCCCAGTCAGGAATAACACCAGTACTATTCCACCTAGATTCACTCCCAGTCAGGAATAACACCAGTACTATTCCACCTAGATTCACTCCCAGTCAGGAATAACACCAGTACTATTCCACCTAGATTCACTCCCAGTCAGGAATAACACCAGTACTATTCCACCTAGATTCCCTCCCAGTCAGGAATAACACCAGTACTATTCCACCTAGATTCACTCCCAGTCAGGAATAACACCAGTACTATTCCACCTAGATTCACTCCCAGTCAGGAATAACACCAGTACTATTCCACCTAGATTCCCTCCCAGTCAGGAACAACACCAGTACTATTCCACCTAGATTCCCTCCCAGTCAGGAACAACACCAGTACTATTCCACCTAGATTCACTCCCAGTCAGGAATAACACCAGTACTATTCCACCTAGATTCACTCCCAGTCAGGAATAACACCAGTACTATTCCACCTAGTTTCACTCCCAGTCAGGAATAACACCAGTACTATTCCACCTAGATTCACTCCCAGTCAGGAATAACACCAGTACTATTCCACCTAGATTCACTCCCAGTCAGGAATAACACCAGTACTATTCCACCTAGATTCCCTCCCAGTCAGGAACAACACCAGTACTATTCCACCTAGATTCCCTCCCAGTCAGGAATAACACCAGTACTATTCCACCTAGATTCACTCCCAGTCAGGAATAACACCAGTACTATTCCACCTAGATTCACTCCCAGTCAGGAATAACACCAGTACTATTCCACCTAGATTCCCTCCCAGTCAGGAACAACACCAGTACTATTCCACCTAGATTCACTCCCAGTCAGGAATAACACCAGTACTATTCCACCTAGATTCACTCCCAGTCAGGAATAACACCAGTACTATTCCACCTAGTTTCACTCCCAGTCAGGAATAACACCAGTACTATTCCACCTAGATTCCCTCCCAGTCAGGGACAACACCAGTACTATTCCACCTAGATTCCCTCCCAGTCAGGAACAACACCAGTACTATTCCATCTAGATTCACTCCCAGTCAGGAATAACACCAGTACTATTCCACCTAGATTCACTCCCAGTCAGGAATAACACCAGTACTATTCCACCTAGTTTCACTCCCAGTCAGGAATAACACCAGTACTATTCCACCTAGATTCACTCCCAGTCAGGAATAACACCAGTACTATTCCACCTAGATTCACTCCCAGTCAGGAACAACACCAGTACTATTCCACCTAGATTCCCTCCCAGTCAGGAATAACACCAGTACTATTCCACCTAGATTCACTCCCTGTCAGGAATAACACCAGTACTATTCCACCTAGATTCCCTCCCAGTCAGGAACAACACCAGTACTATTCCACCTAGATTCCCTCCCAGTCAGGAACAACACCAGTACTATTCCACCTAGATTCACTCCCAGTCAGGAATAACACCAGTACTATTCCACCTAGATTCACTCCCAGTCAGGAATAACACCAGTACTATTCCACCTAGTTTCACTCCCAGTCAGGAATAACACCAGTACTATTCCACCTAGATTCACTCCCAGTCAGGAATAACACCAGTACTATTCCACCTAGATTCACTCCCAGTCAGGAATAACACCAGTACTATTCCACCTAGATTCACTCCCAGTCAGGAACAACACCAGTACTATTCCACCTAGATTCCCTCCCAGTCAGGAATAACACCAGTACTATTCCACCTAGATTCACTCCCTGTCAGGAATAACACCAGTACTATTCCACCTAGATTCACTCCCAGTCAGGAACAACACCAGTACTATTCCACCTAGATTCCCTCCCAGTCAGGAACAACACCAGTACTATTCCACCTAGATTCACTCCCAGTCAGGAATAACACCAGTACTATTCCACCTAGATTCACTCCCAGTCAGGAATAACACCAGTACTATTCCACCTAGTTACACTCCCAGTCAGGAATAACACCAGTACTATTCCACCTAGATTCCCTCCCAGTCAGGAATAACACCAGTACTATTCCACCTAGATTCACTCCCAGTCAGGAATAACACCAGTACTATTCCACCTAGATTCACTCCCAGTCAGGAATAACACCAGTACTATTCCACCTAGATTCACTCCCAGTCAGGAACAACACCAGTACTATTCCACCTAGATTCCCTCCCAGTCAGGAATAACACCAGTACTATTCCACCTAGATTCACTCCCTGTCAGGAATAACACCAGTACTATTCCACCTAGATTCCCTCCCAGTCAGGAACAACACCAGTACTATTCCACCTAGATTCCCTCCCAGTCAGGAACAACACCAGTACTATTCCACCTAGATTCACTCCCAGTCAGGAATAACACCAGTACTATTCCACCTAGATTCACTCCCAGTCAGGAATAACACCAGTACTATTCCACCTAGTTTCACTCCCAGTCAGGAATAACACCAGTACTCTTCCACCTAGATTCACTCCCAGTCAGGAATAACACCAGTACTATTCCACCTAGATTCACTCCCAGTCAGGAATAACACCAGTACTATTCCACCTAGATTCCCTCCCAGTCAGGAACAACACCAGTACTATTCCACCTAGATTCCCTCCCAGTCAGGAATAACACCAGTACTATTCCACCTAGATTCCCTCCCAGTCAGGAATAACACCAGTACTATTCCACCTAGATTCCCTCCCAGTCAGGAATAACACCAGTACTTTTCCACCTAGATTCCCTCCCAGTCAGGAATAACACCAGTACTATTCCACCTAGATTCACTCCCAGTCAGGAATAACACCAGTACTATTCCACCTAGATTCCCTCCCAGTCAGGAATAACACCAGTACTATTCCACCTAGATTCCCTCCCAGTCAGGAATAACACCAGTACTATTCCACCTAGATTCCCTCCCAGTCAGGAATAACACCAGTACTATTCCACCTAGATTCCCTCTCAGTCAGGAATAACACCAGTACTATTCCACCTAGATTCCCTCCCAGTCAGGAATAACACCAGTACTATTCCACCTAGATTCCCTCCCAGTCAGGAATAACACCAGTACTATTCCACCTAGAGTCAATCCCAGTCAGGAATAACACCAGTACTATTCCACCTAGATTCACTCCCAGTCAGGAATAACACCAGTACTATTCCACCTAGATTCACTCCCAGTCAGGAATAACACCAGTACTATTCCACCTAGATTCACTCCCAGTCAGGAATAACACCAGTACTATTCCACCTAGATTCACTCCCAGTCAGGAATAACACCAGTACTATTCCACCTAGATTCACTCCCAGTCAGGAACAACACCAGTACTATTCCACCTAGATTCCCTCCCAGTCAGGAATAACACCAGTACTATTCCACCTAGATTCACTCCCTGTCAGGAATAACACCAGTACTATTCCACCTAGATTCACTCCCAGTCAGGAACAAAACCAGTACTATTCCACCTAGATTCCCTCCCAGTCAGGAACAACAACAGTACTATTCCACCTAGATTCCCTCCCAGTCAGGAATAACACCAGTACTATTCCACCTAGATTCCCTCCCAGTCAGGAATAACACCAGTACTATTCCACCTAGTTTCACTCCCAGTCAGGAATAACACCAGTACTATTCCACCTAGATTCCCTCCCAGTCAGGAATAACACCAGTACTATTCCACCTAGATTCACTCCCAGTCAGGAATAACACCAGTACTATTCCACCTAGATTCACTCCCAGTCAGGAATAACACCAGTACTATTCCACATAGATTCACTCCCAGTCAGGAACAACACCAGTACTATTCCACCTAGATTCCCTCCCAGTCAGGAATAACACCAGTACTATTCCACCTAGATTCCCTCCCAGTCAGGAATAACACCAGTACTATTCCACCTAGATTCCCTCCCAGTCAGGAACAACACCAGTACTATTCCACCTAGATTCCCTCCCAGTCAGGAATAACACCAGTACTATTCCACCTAGATTCCCTCCCAGTCAGGAATAACACCAGTACTATTCCACCTAGATTCACTCCCAGTCAGGAATAACACCAGTACTATTCCACCTAGATTCACTCCCAGTCAGGAATAACACCAGTACTATTCCACCTAGATTCACTCCCAGTCAGGAACAACACCAGTACTATTCCACCTAGATTCCCTCCCAGTCAGGAATAACACCAGTACTATTCCACCTAGATTCCCTCCCAGTCAGGAATAACACCAGTACTATTCCACCTAGATTCCCTCCCAGTCAGGAATAACACCAGTACTATTCCACCTAGATTCCCTCCCAGTCAGGAACAACACCAGTACTATTCCACCTAGATTCACTCCCAGTCAGGAATAACACCAGTACTATTCCACCTAGATTCACTCCCAGTCAGGAATAACACCAGTACTATTCCACCTAGATTCACTCCCAGTCAGGAATAACACCAGTACTATTCCACCTAGATTCCCTCCCAGTCAGGAACAACACCAGTACTATTCCACCTAGATTCCCTCCCAGTCAGGAACAACACCAGTACTATTCCACCTAGATTCCCTCCCAGTCAGGAATAACACCAGTACTATTCCACCTAGATTCACTCCCAGTCAGGAATAACACCAGTACTATTCCACCTAGATTCACTCCCAGTCAGGAATAACACCAGTACTATTCCACCTAGATTCCCTCCCAGTCAGGAACAACACCAGTACTATTCCACCTAGATTCACTCCCAGTCAGGAATAACACCAGTACTATTCCACCTAGATTCACTCCCAGTCAGGAATAACACCAGTACTATTCCACCTAGTTTCACTCCCAGTCAGGAATAACACCAGTACTATTCCACCTAGTTTCACTCCCAGTCAGGAATAACACCAGTACTATTCCACCTAGATTCCCTCCCAGTCAGGAATAACACCAGTACTATTCCACCTAGTTTCACTCCCAGTCAGGAATAACACCAGTACTATTCCACCTAGTTTCACTCCCAGTCAGGAATAACACCAGTACTATTCCACCTAGATTCCCTCCCAGTCAGGAATAACACCAGTACTATTCCACCTAGATTCACTCCCAGTCAGGAATAACACCAGTACTATTCCACCTAGATTCCCTCCCAGTCAGGGACAACACCAGTACTATTCCACCTAGATTCCCTCCCAGTCAGGAACAACACCAGTACTATTCCACCTAGATTCACTCCCAGTCAGGAATAACACCAGTACTATTCCACCTAGATTCACTCCCAGTCAGGAATAACACCAGTACTATTCCACCTAGTTTCACTCCCAGTCAGGAATAACACCAGTACTATTCCACCTAGATTCACTCCCAGTCAGGAATAACACCAGTACTATTCCACCTAGATTCACTCCCAGTCAGGAATAACACCAGTACTATTCCACCTAGATTCCCTCCCAGTCAGGAACAACACCAGTACTATTCCACCTAGATTCCCTCCCAGTCAGGAATAACACCAGTACTATTCCACCTAGATTCCCTCCCAGTCAGGAATAACACCAGTACTATTCCACCTAGATTCACTCCCAGTCAGGAATAACACCAGTACTATTCCACCTAGATTCACTCCCAGTCAGGAATAACACCAGTACTATTCCACCTAGATTCACTCCCAGTCAGGAATAACACCAGTACTATTCCACCTAGATTCCCTCCCAGTCAGGAATAACACCAGTACTATTCCACCTAGATTCACTCCCAGTCAGGAATAACACCAGTACTATTCCACCTAGATTCACTCCCAGTCAGGAATAACACCAGTACTATTCCACCTAGATTCCCTCCCAGTCAGGAACAACACCAGTACTATTCCACCTAGATTCCCTCCCAGTCAGGAACAACACCAGTACTATTCCACCTAGATTCACTCCCAGTCAGGAATAACACCAGTACTATTCCACCTAGATTCACTCCCAGTCAGGAATAACACCAGTACTATTCCACCTAGTTTCACTCCCAGTCAGGAATAACACCAGTACTATTCCACCTAGATTCACTCCCAGTCAGGAATAACACCAGTACTATTCCACCTAGATTCACTCCCAGTCAGGAATAACACCAGTACTATTCCACCTAGATTCCCTCCCAGTCAGGAACAACACCAGTACTATTCCACCTAGATTCCCTCCCAGTCAGGAATAACACCAGTACTATTCCACCTAGATTCACTCCCAGTCAGGAATAACACCAGTACTATTCCACCTAGATTCACTCCCAGTCAGGAATAACACCAGTACTATTCCACCTAGATTCCCTCCCAGTCAGGAACAACACCAGTACTATTCCACCTAGATTCACTCCCAGTCAGGAATAACACCAGTACTATTCCACCTAGATTCACTCCCAGTCAGGAATAACACCAGTACTATTCCACCTAGTTTCACTCCCAGTCAGGAATAACACCAGTACTATTCCACCTAGATTCCCTCCCAGTCAGGGACAACACCAGTACTATTCCACCTAGATTCCCTCCCAGTCAGGAACAACACCAGTACTATTCCACCTAGATTCACTCCCAGTCAGGAATAACACCAGTACTATTCCACCTAGATTCACTCCCAGTCAGGAATAACACCAGTACTATTCCACCTAGTTTCACTCCCAGTCAGGAATAACACCAGTACTATTCCACCTAGATTCACTCCCAGTCAGGAATAACACCAGTACTATTCCACCTAGATTCACTCCCAGTCAGGAATAACACCAGTACTATTCCACCTAGATTCCCTCCCAGTCAGGAACAACACCAGTACTATTCCACCTAGATTCCCTCCCAGTCAGGAATAACACCAGTACTATTCCACCTAGATTCCCTCCCAGTCAGGAATAACACCAGTACTATTCCACCTAGATTCACTCCCAGTCAGGAATAACACCAGTACTATTCCACCTAGATTCACTCCCAGTCAGGAATAACACCAGTACTATTCCACCTAGATTCACTCCCAGTCAGGAATAACACCAGTACTATTCCACCTAGATTCACTCCCAGTCAGGAATAACACCAGTACTATTCCACCTAGATTCCCTCCCAGTCAGGAACAACACCAGTACTATTCCACCTAGATTCCCTCCCAGTCAGGAATAACACCAGTACTATTCCACCTAGATTCACTCCCAGTCAGGAATAACACCAGTACTATTCCACCTAGATTCACTCCCAGTCAGGAATAACACCAGTACTATTCCACCTAGATTCCCTCCCAGTCAGGAACAACACCAGTACTATTCCACCTAGATTCACTCCCAGTCAGGAATAACACCAGTACTATTCCACCTAGATTCACTCCCAGTCAGGAATAACACCAGTACTATTCCACCTAGTTTCACTCCCAGTCAGGAATAACACCAGTACTATTCCACCTAGATTCCCTCCCAGTCAGGGACAACACCAGTACTATTCCACCTAGATTCCCTCCCAGTCAGGAACAACACCAGTACTATTCCACCTAGATTCACTCCCAGTCAGGAATAACACCAGTACTATTCCACCTAGATTCACTCCCAGTCAGGAATAACACCAGTACTATTCCACCTAGTTTCACTCCCAGTCAGGAATAACACCAGTACTATTCCACCTAGATTCACTCCCAGTCAGGAATAACACCAGTACTATTCCACCTAGATTCACTCCCAGTCAGGAATAACACCAGTACTATTCCACCTAGATTCCCTCCCAGTCAGGAACAACACCAGTACTATTCCACCTAGATTCCCTCCCAGTCAGGAATAACACCAGTACTATTCCACCTAGATTCCCTCCCAGTCAGGAATAACACCAGTACTATTCCACCTAGATTCACTCCCAGTCAGGAATAACACCAGTACTATTCCACCTAGATTCACTCCCAGTCAGGAATAACACCAGTACTATTCCACCTAGATTCACTCCCAGTCAGGAATAACACCAGTACTATTCCACCTAGATTCCCTCCCAGTCAGGAATAACACCAGTACTATTCCACCTAGATTCACTCCCAGTCAGGAATAACACCAGTACTATTCCACCTAGATTCACTCCCAGTCAGGAATAACACCAGTACTATTCCACCTAGATTCCCTCCCAGTCAGGAACAACACCAGTACTATTCCACCTAGATTCCCTCCCAGTCAGGAACAACACCAGTACTATTCCACCTAGATTCACTCCCAGTCAGGAATAACACCAGTACTATTCCACCTAGATTCACTCCCAGTCAGGAATAACACCAGTACTATTCCACCTAGTTTCACTCCCAGTCAGGAATAACACCAGTACTATTCCACCTAGATTCACTCCCAGTCAGGAATAACACCAGTACTATTCCACCTAGATTCACTCCCAGTCAGGAATAACACCAGTACTATTCCACCTAGATTCCCTCCCAGTCAGGAACAACACCAGTACTATTCCACCTAGATTCCCTCCCAGTCAGGAATAACACCAGTACTATTCCACCTAGATTCCCTCCCAGTCAGGAATAACACCAGTACTATTCCACCTAGATTCACTCCCAGTCAGGAATAACACCAGTACTATTCCACCTAGATTCACTCCCAGTCAGGAATAACACCAGTACTATTCCACCTAGATTCACTCCCAGTCAGGAATAACACCAGTACTATTCCACCTAGATTCCCTCCCAGTCAGGAATAACACCAGTACTATTCCACCTAGATTCACTCCCAGTCAGGAATAACACCAGTACTATTCCACCTAGATTCACTCCCAGTCAGGAATAACACCAGTACTATTCCACCTAGATTCCCTCCCAGTCAGGAACAACACCAGTACTATTCCACCTAGATTCCCTCCCAGTCAGGAACAACACCAGTACTATTCCACCTAGATTCACTCCCAGTCAGGAATAACACCAGTACTATTCCACCTAGATTCACTCCCAGTCAGGAATAACACCAGTACTATTCCACCTAGTTTCACTCCCAGTCAGGAATAACACCAGTACTATTCCACCTAGATTCACTCCCAGTCAGGAATAACACCAGTACTATTCCACCTAGATTCACTCCCAGTCAGGAATAACACCAGTACTATTCCACCTAGATTCCCTCCCAGTCAGGAACAACACCAGTACTATTCCACCTAGATTCCCTCCCAGTCAGGAATAACACCAGTACTATTCCACCTAGATTCACTCCCAGTCAGGAATAACACCAGTACTATTCCACCTAGATTCACTCCCAGTCAGGAATAACACCAGTACTATTCCACCTAGATTCCCTCCCAGTCAGGAACAACACCAGTACTATTCCACCTAGATTCACTCCCAGTCAGGAATAACACCAGTACTATTCCACCTAGATTCACTCCCAGTCAGGAATAACACCAGTACTATTCCACCTAGTTTCACTCCCAGTCAGGAATAACACCAGTACTATTCCACCTAGATTCACTCCCAGTCAGGAATAACACCAGTACTATTCCACCTAGATTCCCTCCCAGTCAGGAACAACACCAGTACTATTCCACCTAGATTCACTCCCAGTCAGGAATAACACCAGTACTATTCCACCTAGATTCCCTCCCAGTCAGGAATAACACCAGTACTATTCCACCTAGATTCACTCCCAGTCAGGAATAACACCAGTACTATTCCACCTAGATTCCCTCCCAGTCAGGATTAACACCAGTACTATTCCACCTAGATTCACTCCCAGTCCAGATTCATGTTATAGAATCAAAGTGTCTTAATGTGTGAAGAGGAAAAGGAAATAAATAATGAAAGGAGAAGCATCATCTGACTGGACATCCTGTAGAGGGTCAGAACCCAGAGAAGCATCATCTGACTGGACATCCTGTAGAGGGTCAGAACCCAGAGAAGCATCATCTGACTGGACATCCTGTAGAGGGTCAGAACCCAGAGACGCATCAGCATCATCTGACTGGACATCCTGTAGAGGGTCAGAACCCAGAGAAGCATCATCTGACTGGACATCCTGTAGAGGGTCAGAACCCAGAGAAGCATCAGCATCTGACTGGACATCCTGTAGAGGGTCAGAACCCAGAGACGCATCAGCATTGTTCTTACCGGAGATCCTGTAGAGGGTCAGAACCCAGAGACGCATCAGCATTGTTCTTACCGGACATCTTGTAGAGCAGGGCTGCCCAACCCTCTTCCTGGAGATCTGCCGTCCTGTGAGTTTTCAGTCCAACCCTCTTCCTGGAGATCTGCCGTCCTGTGAGTTTTCAGTCCAACCCTCTTCCTGGAGATCTGCCGTCCTGTGGGTTTTCAGTCCAACCCTCTTCCTGGAGATCTGCCGTCCTGTGGGTTTTCAGTCCAACCCTCTTCCTGGAGATCTGCCGTCCTGTGAGTTTTCAGTCCAACCCTCTTCCTGGAGATCTGCCGTCCTGTGGGTTTTCAGTCCAACCCTAATTTAACACACCTGATTCTACTTATTAGCTGCTCAACAAGACCTTAACCAGCTGAATCAGATATGCTAAATTAGGGTTGGACTGAAAACCTGCAGGACGGTAGATCTCCAGGAAGAGGGTTGGACAGCCCTGCTGGAGAGGATCAGAACCCAGAGAAGCATCAGCATTGTTCTCACGGACATCCTGTAGAGGGTCAGAACCCAAATCACAGTCAGCATAAGTGTACTAGCGGGTGAGGGCATTCACAGCCGACCGATCAGACGGGTGAGGGCATTCACAGCCGACCGATCAGACGGGTGAGGGCATTCACAGCCGACCGATCAAACGGGTGAGGGCATTCACAGCCGACCGATCAGACGGGTGAGGGCATTCACAGCCGACCGATCAGACGGGTGAGGGCATACCAGCCATCAGATTGATGTGGATTAAGCAGTGTTGTGCATTTAGTCCATTCATTTTTGTTATTTTTTCTATAAAACCCCTCTGGTGATTTTGAGAGTGAAAATCTGAACAATCTATAGGAAAACTAATAAAAAAAACATAGGATTTTTCACACAGGGTGCCTTTCCTTCGCTGGACGGGCCGTTTGCGAACTTTTTGATAACATTAGAGTTTACCCACTTCTCCAGGCACCACTACACCACTGGATAGGGCTGATGGAAAGGCACCACTACACCACTGGATAGGGCTGATGGAAAGGCACCACTACACCACTGGATAGTGCTGACGGAAAGACAGCAGTCACAGCACCACTACACCACTGGATAGGGCCGATGGAAAGACAGCACCACTACACCACTGGATAGGGCTGATGGAAAGGCACCACTACACCACTGGATAGGGCTGATGGAAAGGCACCACTACACCACTGGATAGGGCTGATGGAAAGGCACCACTACACCACTGGATAGGGCTGATGGAAAGACAGCAGTCACAGCACCACTACACCACTGGATAGGGCCGATGGAAAGGCACCACTACACCACTGGATAGGGCTGATGGAAAGACAGCAGTCACAGCACCACTACACCACTGGATAGGGCTGATGGAAAGACAGCAGTCACAGCACCACTACACCACTGGATAGGGCTGATGGAAAGACAGCAGTCACAGCACCACTACACCACTGGATAGGGCTGATGGAAAGGCACCACTACACCACTGGATAGGGCTGATGGAAAGGCACCACTACACCACTGGATAGGGCTGATGGAAAGGCACCACTACACCACTGGATAGGGCTGATGGAAAGGCACCACTACACCACTGGATAGGGCTGATGGAAAGGCACCACTACACCACTGGATAGGGCTGATGGAAAGGCACCACTACACCACTGGATAGGGCTGATGGAAAGACAGCACCACTACACCACTGGATAGGGCTGATGGAAAGGCACCACTACACCACTGGATAGGGCTGATGGAAAGGCACCACTACACCACTGGATAGGGCCGATGGAAAGACAGCACCACTACACCACTGGATAGGGCTGATGGAAAGGCACCACTACACCACTGGATAGGGCCGATGGAAAGACAGCACCACTACACCACTGGATAGGGCTGATGGAAAGGCACCACTACACCACTGGATAGGGCTGATGGAAAGGCACCACTACACCACTGGATAGGGCTGATGGAAAGGCACCACTACACCACTGGATAGGGCTGATGGAAAGGCACCACTACACCACTGGATAGGGCTGATGGAAAGGCACCACTACACCACTGGATAGGGCTGATGGAAAGGCACCACTACACCACTGGATAGGGCTGATGGAAAGGCACCACTACACCACTGGATAGGGCTGATGGAAAGGCACCACTACACCACTGGATAGGGCTGATGGAAAGGCACCACTACACCACTGGATAGGGCTGATGGAAAGGCACCACTACACCACTGGATAGGGCTGATGGAAAGGCACCACTACACCACTGGATAGGGCTGATGGAAAGGCACCACTACACCACTGAATAGGGCTGATGGAAAGGCACCACTACACCACTGGATAGGGCTGATGGAAAGGCACCACTACACCACTGGATAGGGCTGATGGAAAGGCACCACTACACCACTGGATAGGGCTGATGGAAAGGCACCACTACACCACTGGATAGGGCTGATGGAAAGGCACCACTACACCACTGGATAGGGCTGATGGAAAGGCACCACTACCCCACTGGATAGGGCTGATGGAAAGGCACCACTACCCCACTGGATAGGGCTGATGGAAAGGCACCACTACACCACTGGATAGGGCTGATGGAAAGGCACCACTACACCACTGGATAGGGCTGATGGAAAGGCACCACTACACCACTGGATAGGGCTGATGGAAAGGCACCACTACACCACTGGATAGGGCTGATGGAAAGGCACCACTACACCACTGGATAGGGCTGATGGAAAGGCACCACTACACCACTGGATAGGGCTGATGGAAAGGCACCACTACACCACTGGATAGGGCTGATGGAAAGGCACCACTACACCACTGGATAGGGCTGATGGAAAGGCACCACTACACCACTGGATAGGGCTGATGGAAAGACAGCAGTCACACAGCATGATGTTAAAAGGATAAACAGTCTATAAACTCGGACATAATAAGCCACTAGGTCCCAATCATAAGAATACAAAAAACACAACCATTAAGCATTTCCCAATCAAAATGTACAACTATTACTTCCCATTGCAAAAAACATTTAACGTTTAGCACACAAAGTAACCGCTGACCTAAAGTTTAAAGTGGAACTGACAGCGTCTTAACTACTTTGCCTGAAGATATTATTTTATTTTGATTATATTTTATTAGGATCTCTTTTAGTCCTCATTTGGACTAATCTTCCAAGAGTCCTTATACACTAAAATACAATTTATAATACGATCACATTTTCACATATAACACACTGTTCCAAACAGACATAATACACTGACATATTGACCGGATAAATACTCGTAACAGTCTGAAAAGATAGATTGAATCCTTCATCTACCATAGTATTGCACAACCTTCTAATTTATTATATTTTAATGGTTCTAAAGTATTGTTTGAATTTAAATATTGAAAGGTTTCTGGTTTGCTCAGATAAATTATTCAATTTGTTTATTGCTCTGAATCGAAATGTTATTTTGCCTATTTCTCTTTTCTGTCTGGATAACACATAGATGGTGGACAATCTATTCCTAGTATTGACTGGATAACACATAGATGGAGGACAATCTATTCCTAGTATTGACTGTCTGGACATAGATGGAGGACAATCTATTCCTAGTATTGACTGGATAACACATAGATGGAGGACAATCTATTCCTAGTATTGACTGTCTGGATAACACATAGATGGAGGACAATCTATTCCTAGTATTGACTGGATAACACATAGATGGAGGACAATCTATTCCTAGTATTGACTGTCTGGATAACACATAGATGGAGGACAATCTATTCCTAGTATTGACTGTCTGGATAACACATAGATGGAGGACAATCTATTCCTAGTATTGACTGGATAACACATAGATGGAGGACAATCTATTCCTAGTATTGACTGGATAACACATAGATGGAGGACAATCTATTCCTAGTATTGACTGGATAACACATAGATGGAGGACAATCTATTCCTAGTATTGACTGGATAACACATAGATGGAGGACAATCTATTCCTAGTATTGACTGGATAACACATAGATGGAGGACAATCTATTCCTAGTATTGACTGTCTGGATAACACATAGATGGAGGACAATCTATTCCTAGTATTGACTGGATAACACATAGATGGAGGACAATCTATTCCTAGTATTGACTGGATAACACATAGATGGAGGACAATCTATTCCTAGTATTGACTGGATAACACATAGATGGAGGACAATCTATTCCTAGTATTGACTGGATAACACATAGATGGAGGACAATCTATTCCTAGTATTGACTGTCTGGATAACACATAGATGGAGGACAATCTATTCCTAGTATTGACTGGATAACACATAGATGGAGGACAATCTATTCCTAGTATTGACTGGATAACACATAGATGGAGGACAATCTATTCCTAGTATTGACTGTCTGGACATAGATGGAGGACAATCTATTCCTAGTATTGACTGTCTGGATAACACATAGATGGAGGACAATCTATTCCTAGTATTGACTGGATAACACATAGATGGAGGACAATCTATTCCTAGTATTGACTGTCTGGATAACACATAGATGGAGGACAATCTATTCCTAGTATTGACTGGATAACACATAGATGGAGGACAATCTATTCCTAGTATTGACTGTCTGGATAACACATAGATGGAGGACAATCTATTCCTAGTATTGACTGTCTGGATAACACATAGATGGAGGACAATCTATTCCTAGTATTGACTGGATAACACATAGATGGAGGACAATCTATTCCTAGTATTGACTGGATAACACATAGATGGAGGACAATCTATTCCTAGTATTGACTGTCTGGATAACACATAGATGGAGGACAATCTATTCCTAGTATTGACTGGATAACACATAGATGGAGGACAATCTATTCCTAGTATTGACTGTCTGGATAACACATAGATGGAGGACAATCTATTCCTAGTATTGACTGGATAACACATAGATGGAGGACAACCTATTCCTAGTATTGACTGGATAACACATAGATGGAGGACAATCTATTCCTAGTATTGACTGTCTGGATAACACATAGATGGAGGACAATCTATTCCTAGTATTGACTGTCTGGACATAGATGGAGGACAATCTATTCCTAGTATTGACTGGATAACACATAGATGGAGGACAATCTATTCCTAGTATTGAATGGATAACACATAGATGGAGGACAATCTATTCCTAGTATTGAATGGATAACACATAGATGGAGGACAATCTATTCCTAGTATTGACTGGATAACACATAGATGGAGGACAATCTATTCCTAGTATTGACTGGATAACACATAGATGGAGGACAATCTATTCCTAGTATTGACTGGATAACACATAGATGGAGGACAATCTATTCCTAGTATTGACTGTCTGGACATAGATGGAGGACAATCTATTCCTAGTATTGACTGGATAACACATAGATGGAGGACAATCTATTCCTAGTATTGACTGGATAACACATAGATGGAGGACAATCTATTCCTAGTATTGACTGGATAACACATAGATGGAGGACAATCTATTCCTAGTATTGACTGTCTGGATAACACATAGATGGAGGACAATCTATTCCTAGTATTGACTGGATAACACATAGATGGAGGACAATCTATTCCTAGTATTGACTGGATAACACATAGATGGAGGACAATCTATTCCTAGTATTGACTGTCTGGATAACACATAGATGGAGGACAATCTATTCCTAGTATTGACTGGATAACACATAGATGGAGGACAATCTATTCCTAGTATTGACTGGATAACACATAGATGGAGGACAATCTATTCCTAGTATTGACTGGATAACACATAGATGGAGGACAATCTATTCCTAGTATTGACTGTCTGGATAACACATAGATGGAGGACAATCTATTCCTAGTATTGACTGGATAACACATAGATGGAGGACAATCTATTCCTAGTATTGACTGGATAACACATAGATGGAGGACAATCTATTCCTAGTATTGACAGGATAACACATAGATGGAGGACAATCTATTCCTAGTATTGACTGTCTGGATAACACATAGATGGAGGACAATCTATTCCTAGTATTGACTGGATAACACATAGATGGAGGACAATCTATTCCTAGTATTGACTGGATAACACATAGATGGAGGACAATCTATTCCTAGTATTGACTGGATAACACATAGATGGAGGACAATCTATTCCTAGTATTGACTGGATAACACATAGATGGAGGACAATCTATTCCTAGTATTGACTGGATAACACATAGATGGAGGACAATCTATTCCTAGTATTGACTGGATAACACATAGATGGAGGACAATCTATTCCTAGTATTGACTGGATAACACATAGATGGAGGACAATCTATTCCTAGTATTGACTGTCTGGATAACACATAGATGGAGGACAATCTATTCCTAGTATTGACTGTCTGGATAACACATAGATGGAGGACAATCTATTCCTAGTATTGACTGGATAACACATAGATGGAGGACAATCTATTCCTAGTATTGACTGTCTGGATAACACATAGATGGAGGACAATCTATTCCTAGTATTGACTGTCTGGATAACACATAGATGGTGGACAATCTATTCCTAGTATTGACTGTCTAGATAACACATAGATGGAGGACAATCTATTCCTAGTATTGACTGGATAACACATAGATGGAGGACAATCTATTCCTAGTATTGACTGTCTGGATAACACATAGATGGTGGACAATCTATTCCTAGTATTGACTGGATAACACATAGATGGAGGACAATCTATTCCTAGTATTGACTGGATAACACATAGATGGAGGACAATCTATTCCTAGTATTGACTGTCTGGATAACACATAGATGGAGGACAATCTATTCCTAGTATTGACTGGATAACACATAGATGGAGGACAATCTATTCCTAGTATTGACTGGATAACACATAGATGGTGGACAATCTATTCCTAGTATTGACTGTCTGGATAACACATAGATGGTGGACAATCTATTCCTAGTATTGACTGTCTGGATAACACATAGATGGAGGACAATCTATTCCTAGTATTGACTGTCTGGATAACACATAGATGGAGGACAATCTATTCCTAGTATTGTCTGGATAACACATAGATGGAGGACAATCTATTCCTAGTATTGACTGGATAACACATAGATGGAGGACAATCTATTCCTAGTATTGACTGGATAACACATAGATGGAGGACAATCTATTCCTAGTATTGACTGGATAACACATAGATGGAGGACAATCTATTCCTAGTATTGACTGGATAACACATAGATGGAGGACAATCTATTCCTAGTATTGACTGGATAACACATAGATGGTGGACAATCTATTCCTAGTATTGACTGGATAACACATAGATGGAGGACAATCTATTCCTAGTATTGACTGTCTGGATAACACATAGATGGAGGACAATCTATTCCTAGTATTGACTGGATAACACATAGATGGAGGACAATCTATTCCTAGTATTGACTGTCTGGATAACACATAGATGGAGGACAATCTATTCCTAGTATTGACTGGATAACACATAGATGGTGGACAATCTATTCCTAGTATTGACTGTCTGGATAACACATAGATGGAGGACAATCTATTCCTAGTATTGACTGGATAACACATAGATGGAGGACAATCTATTCCTAGTATTGACTGGATAACACATAGATGGAGGACAATCTATTCCTAGTATTGACTGGATAACACATAGATGGAGGACAATCTATTCCTAGTATTGACTGGATAACACATAGATGGAGGACAATCTATTCCTAGTATTGACTGGATAACACATAGATGGAGGACAATCTATTCCTAGTATTGACTGGATAACACATAGATGGAGGACAATCTATTCCTAGTATTGACTGTCTGGATAACACATAGATGGTGGACAATCTATTCCTAGTATTGACTGTCTGGATAACACATAGATGGTGAACAATCTATTCCTAGTATTGACTGGATAACACATAGATGGAGGACAATCTATTCCTAGTATTGACTGGATAACACATAGATGGAGGACAATCTATTCCTAGTATTGACTGTCTGGATAACACATAGATGGTGGACAATCTATTCCTAGTATTGACTGTCTGGATAACACATAGATGGTGAACAATCTATTCCTAGTATTGACTGGATAACACATAGATGGAGGACAATCTATTCCTAGTATTGACTGGATAACACATAGATGGAGGACAATATATTCCTAGTATTGACTGGATAACACATAGATGGTGGACAATCTATTCCTAGTATTGACTGTCTGGATAACACATAGATGGAGGACAATCTATTCCTAGTATTGACTGGATAACACATAGATGGAGGACAATCTATTCCTAGTATTGACTGGATAACACATAGATGGAGGACAATCTATTCCTAGTATTGACTGGATAACACATAGATGGAGGACAATCTATTCCTAGTATTGACTGTCTGGATAACACATAGATGGAGGACAATCTATTCCTAGTATTGACTGTCTGGATAACACATAGATGGTGGACAATCTATTCCTAGTATTGACTGTCTGGATAACACATAGATGGTGGACAATCTATTCCTAGTATTGACTGGATAACACATAGATGGAGGACAATCTATTCCTAGTATTGACTGGATAACACATAGATGGAGGACAATCTATTCCTAGTATTGACTGGATAACACATAGATGGAGGACAATCTATTCCTAGTATTGACTGTCTGGATAACACATAGATGGAGGACAATCTATTCCTAGTATTGACTGGATAACACATAGATGGAGGACAATCTATTCCTAGTATTGACTGGATAACACATAGATGGAGGACAATCTATTCCTAGTATTGACTGGATAACACATAGATGGTGGACAATCTATTCCTAGTATTGACTGTCTGGATAACACATAGATGGAGGACAATCTATTCCTAGTATTGACTGGATAACACATAGATGGAGGACAATCTATTCCTAGTATTGACTGGATAACACATAGATGGTGGACAATCTATTCCTAGTATTGACTGTCTGGATAACACATAGATGGAGGACAATCTATTCCTAGTATTGACTGGATAACACATAGATGGAGGACAATCTATTCCTAGTATTGACTGGATAACACATAGATGGAGGACAATCTATTCCTAGTATTGACTGTCTGGATAACACATAGATGGAGGACAATCTATTCCTAGTATTGACTGTCTGGATAACACATAGATGGAGGACAATCTATTCCTAGTATTGACTGACTGGATAACACATAGATGGTGGACAATCTATTCCTAGTATTGACTGGATAACACATAGATGGAGGACAATCTATTCCTAGTATTGACTGGATAACACATAGATGGAGGACAATCTATTCCTAGTATTGACTGTCTGGATAACACATAGATGGAGGACAATCTATTCCTAGTATTGACTGTCTGGATAACACATAGATGGAGGACAATCTATTCCTAGTATTGACTGTCTGGATAACACATAGATGGTGGACAATCTATTCCTAGTATTGACTGGATAACACATAGATGGAGGACAATCTATTCCTAGTATTGACTGTCTGGATAACACATAGATGGAGGACAATCTATTCCTAGTATTGACTGTCTGGATAACACATAGATGGAGGACAATCTATTCCTAGTATTGACTGACTGGATAACACATAGATGGTGGACAATCTATTCCTAGTATTGACTGGATAACACATAGATGGAGGACAATCTATTCCTAGTATTGACTGGATAACACATAGATGGAGGACAATCTATTCCTAGTATTGACTGTCTGGATAACACATAGATGGAGGACAATCTATTCCTAGTATTGACTGTCTGGATAACACATAGATGGAGGACAATCTATTCCTAGTATTGACTGTCTGGATAACACATAGATGGAGGACAATCTATTCCTAGTATTGACTGGATAACACATAGATGGAGGACAATCTATTCCTAGTATTGACTGGATAACACATAGATGGAGGACAATCTATTCCTAGTATTGACTGTCTGGATAACACATAGATGGAGGACAATCTATTCCTAGTATTGACTGGATAACACATAGATGGAGGACAATCTATTCCTAGTATTGACTGGATAACACATAGATGGAGGACAATCTATTCCTAGTATTGACTGGATAACACATAGATGGAGGACAATCTATTCCTAGTATTGACTGGATAACACATAGATGGAGGACAATCTATTCCTAGTATTGACTGGATAACACATAGATGGAGGACAATCTATTCCTAGTATTGACTGGATAACACATAGATGGAGGACAATATATTCCTAGTATTGACTGGATAACACATAGATGGTGGACAATCTATTCCTAGTATTGACTGTCTGGATAACACATAGATGGAGGACAATCTATTCCTAGTATTGACTGGATAACACATAGATGGAGGACAATCTATTCCTAGTATTGACTGGATAACACATAGATGGAGGACAATCTATTCCTAGTATTGACTGGATAAAACATAGATGGAGGACAATCTATTCCTAGTATTGACTGTCTGGATAACACATAGATGGAGGACAATCTATTCCTAGTATTGACTGTCTGGATAACACATAGATGGTGGACAATCTATTCCTAGTATTGACTGTCTGGATAACACATAGATGGTGGACAATCTATTCCTAGTATTGACTGGATAACACATAGATGGAGGACAATCTATTCCTAGTATTGACTGGATAACACATAGATGGAGGACAATCTATTCCTAGTATTGACTGGATAACACATAGATGGAGGACAATCTATTCCTAGTATTGACTGTCTGGATAACACATAGATGGAGGACAATCTATTCCTAGTATTGACTGGATAACACATAGATGGAGGACAATCTATTCCTAGTATTGACTGGATAACACATAGATGGAGGACAATCTATTCCTAGTATTGACTGGATAACACATAGATGGTGGACAATCTATTCCTAGTATTGACTGTCTGGATAACACATAGATGGAGGACAATCTATTCCTAGTATTGACTGGATAACACATAGATGGAGGACAATCTATTCCTAGTATTGACTGGATAACACATAGATGGTGGACAATCTATTCCTAGTATTGACTGTCTGGATAACACATAGATGGAGGACAATCTATTCCTAGTATTGACTGGATAACACATAGATGGAGGACAATCTATTCCTAGTATTGACTGGATAACACATAGATGGAGGACAATCTATTCCTAGTATTGACTGTCTGGATAACACATAGATGGAGGACAATCTATTCCTAGTATTGACTGTCTGGATAACACATAGATGGAGGACAATCTATTCCTAGTATTGACTGACTGGATAACACATAGATGGTGGACAATCTATTCCTAGTATTGACTGGATAACACATAGATGGAGGACAATCTATTCCTAGTATTGACTGGATAACACATAGATGGAGGACAATCTATTCCTAGTATTGACTGTCTGGATAACACATAGATGGAGGACAATCTATTCCTAGTATTGACTGTCTGGATAACACATAGATGGAGGACAATCTATTCCTAGTATTGACTGTCTGGATAACACATAGATGGTGGACAATCTATTCCTAGTATTGACTGGATAACACATAGATGGAGGACAATCTATTCCTAGTATTGACTGTCTGGATAACACATAGATGGAGGACAATCTATTCCTAGTATTGACTGTCTGGATAACACATAGATGGAGGACAATCTATTCCTAGTATTGACTGACTGGATAACACATAGATGGTGGACAATCTATTCCTAGTATTGACTGGATAACACATAGATGGAGGACAATCTATTCCTAGTATTGACTGGATAACACATAGATGGAGGACAATCTATTCCTAGTATTGACTGTCTGGATAACACATAGATGGAGGACAATCTATTCCTAGTATTGACTGTCTGGATAACACATAGATGGAGGACAATCTATTCCTAGTATTGACTGTCTGGATAACACATAGATGGAGGACAATCTATTCCTAGTATTGACTGGATAACACATAGATGGAGGACAATCTATTCCTAGTATTGACTGGATAACACATAGATGGAGGACAATCTATTCCTAGTATTGACTGTCTGGATAACACATAGATGGAGGACAATCTATTCCTAGTATTGACTGGATAACACATAGATGGAGGACAATCTATTCCTAGTATTGACTGGATAACACATAGATGGAGGACAATCTATTCCTAGTATTGACTGGATAACACATAGATGGAGGACAATCTATTCCTAGTATTGACTGGATAACACATAGATGGAGGACAATCTATTCCTAGTATTGACTGGATAACACATAGATGGAGGACAATCTATTCCTAGTATTGACTGGATAACACATAGATGGTGGACAATCTATTCCTAGTATTGACTGTCCGGATAACACATAGATGGAGGACAATCTATTCCTAGTATTGACTGGATAACACATAGATGGAGGACAATCTATTCCTAGTATTGACTGGATAACACATAGATGGAGGACAATCTATTCCTAGTATTGACTGGATAACACATAGATGGAGGACAATCTATTCCTAGTATTGACTGGATAACACATAGATGGAGGACAATCTATTCCTAGTATTGACTGGATAACACATAGATGGAGGACAATCTATTCCTAGTATTGACTGTCTGGATAACACATAGATGGAGGACAATCTATTCCTAGTATTGACTGGATAACACATAGATGGAGGACAATCTATTCCTAGTATTGACTGGATAACACATAGATGGAGGACAATCTATTCCTAGTATTGACTGGATAACACATAGATGGAGGACAATCTATTCCTAGGATTGACTGGATAACACATAGATGGAGGACAATCTATTCCTAGTATTGACTGGATAACACATAGATGGTGGACAATCTATTCCTAGTATTGACTGGATAACACATAGATGGAGGACAATCTATTCCTAGTATTGACTGTCTGGATAACACATAGATGGTGGACAATCTATTCCTAGTATTGACTGGATAACACATAGATGGAGGACAATCTATTCCTAGTATTGACTGGATAACACATAGATGGAGGACAATCTATTCCTAGTATTGACTGGATAACACATAGATGGAGGACAATCTATTCCTAGTATTGACTGGATAACACATAGATGGAGGACAATCTATTCCTAGTATTGACTGTCTGGATAACACATAGATGGAGGACAATCTATTCCTAGTATTGACTGGATAACACATAGATGGAGGACAATATATTCCTAGTATTGACTGTCTGGATAACACATAGATGGAGGACAATCTATTCCTAGTATTGACTGTCTGGATAACACATAGATGGAGGACAATCTATTCCTAGTATTGACTGGATAACACATAGATGGAGGACAATCTATTCCTAGTATTGACTGGATAACACATAGATGGAGGACAATCTATTCCTAGTATTGACTGGATAACACATAGATGGAGGACAATCTATTCCTAGTATTGACTGTCTGGATAACACATAGATGGTGGACAATCTATTCCTAGTATTGACTGGATAACACATAGATGGAGGACAATCTATTCCTAGTATTGACTGGATAACACATAGATGGAGGACAATATATTCCTAGTATTGACTGGATAACACATAGATGGAGGACAATCTATTCCTAGTATTGACTGGATAACACATAGATGGAGGACAATCTATTCCTAGTATTGACTGGATAACACATAGATGGAGGACAATCTATTCCTAGTATTGACTGGATAACACATAGATGGAGGACAATCTATTCCTAGTATTGACTGTCTGGATAACACATAGATGGAGGACAATCTATTCCTAGTATTGACTGTCTGGATAACACATAGATGGAGGACAATCTATTCCTAGTATTGACTGTCTGGATAACACATATATGGAGGACAATCTATTCCTAGTATTGACTGTCTGGATAACACATAGATGGAGGACAATCTATTCCTAGTATTGACTGGATAACACATAGATGGAGGACAATCTATTCCTAGTATTGACTGGATAACACATAGATGGAGGACAATCTATTCCTAGTATTGACTGGATAACACATAGATGGTGGACAATCTATTCCTAGTATTGACTGTCTGTATAACACATAGATGGAGGACAATCTATTCCTAGTATTGACTGGATAACACATAGATGGAGGACAATCTATTCCTAGTATTGACTGTCTGGATAACACATAGATGGAGGACAATCTATTCCTAGTATTGACTGTCTGGATAACACATAGATGGAGGACAATCTATTCCTAGTATTGACTGGATAACACATAGATGGAGGACAATCTATTCCTAGTATTGACTGGATAACACATAGATGGAGGACAATCTATTCCTAGTATTGACTGTCTCGATAACACATAGATGGAGGACAATCTATTCCTAGTATTGACTGTCTGGATAACACATAGATGGAGGACAATCTATTCCTAGTATTGACTGTCTGGATAACACATAGATGGAGGACAATCTATTCCTAGTATTGACTGGATAACACATAGATGGAGGACAATCTATTCCTAGTATTGACTGGATAACACATAGATGGAGGACAATCTATTCCTAGTATTGCCTGGATAACACATAGATGGAGGACAATCTATTCCTAGTATTGACTGGATAACACATAGATGGAGGACAATCTATTCCTAGTATTGACTGAATGGATAACACATAGATGGAGGACAATCTATTCCTAGTATTGACTGTCTGGATAACACATAGATGGAGGACAATCTATTCCTAGTATTGACTGGATAACACATAGATGGAGGACAATCTATTCCTAGTATTGACTGGATAACACATAGATGGAGGACAATATATTCCTAGTATTGACTGTCTGGATAACACATAGATGGAGGACAATCTATTCCTAGTATTGACTGGATAACACATAGATGGAGGACAATCTATTCCTAGTATTGACTGTCTGGATAACACATAGATGGAGGACAATCTATTCCTAGTATTGACTGGATAACACATAGATGGAGGACAATCTATTCCTAGTATTGACTGGATAACACATAGATGGAGGACAATCTATTCCTAGTATTGACTGACTGGATAACACATAGATGGTGGACAATCTATTCCTAGTATTGACTGTCTGGATAACACATAGATGGAGGACAATCTATTCCTAGTATTGACTGTCTGGATAACACATAGATGGAGGACAATCTATTCCTAGTATTGACTGGATAACACATAGATGGAGGACAATCTATTCCTAGTATTGACTGGATAACACATAGATGGAGGACAATCTATTCCTAGTATTGACTGACTGGATAACACATAGATGGTGGACAATCTATTCCTAGTATTGACTGTCTGGATAACACATAGATGGAGGACAATCTATTCCTAGTATTGACTGGATAACACATAGATGGAGGACAATCTATTCCTAGTATTGACTGTCTGGATAACACATAGATGGAGGACAATCTATTCCTAGTATTGACTGGATAACACATAGATGGAGGACAATCTATTCCTAGTATTGACTGGATAACACATAGATGGAGGACAATCTATTCCTAGGATTGACTGGATAACACATAGATGGAGGACAATCTATTCCTAGTATTGACTGGATAACACATAGATGGTGGACAATCTATTCCTAGTATTGACTGGATAACACATAGATGGAGGACAATCTATTCCTAGTATTGACTGTCTGGATAACACATAGATGGTGGACAATCTATTCCTAGTATTGACTGGATAACACATAGATGGAGGACAATCTATTCCTAGTATTGACTGGATAACACATAGATGGAGGACAATCTATTCCTAGTATTGACTGGATAACACATAGATGGAGGACAATCTATTCCTAGTATTGACTGGATAACACATAGATGGAGGACAATCTATTCCTAGTATTGACTGTCTGGATAACACATAGATGGAGGACAATCTATTCCTAGTATTGACTGGATAACACATAGATGGAGGACAATCTATTCCTAGTATTGACTGTCTGGATAACACATAGATGGAGGACAATCTATTCCTAGTATTGACTGTCTGGATAACACATAGATGGAGGACAATCTATTCCTAGTATTGACTGGATAACACATAGATGGAGGACAATCTATTCCTAGTATTGACTGGATAACACATAGATGGAGGACAATCTATTCCTAGTATTGACTGGATAACACATAGATGGAGGACAATCTATTCCTAGTATTGACTGTCTGGATAACACATAGATGGTGGACAATCTATTCCTAGTATTGACTGGATAACACATAGATGGAGGACAATCTATTCCTAGTATTGACTGGATAACACATAGATGGAGGACAATATATTCCTAGTATTGACTGGATAACACATAGATGGAGGACAATCTATTCCTAGTATTGACTGGATAACACATAGATGGAGGACAATCTATTCCTAGTATTGACTGGATAACACATAGATGGAGGACAATCTATTCCTAGTATTGACTGGATAACACATAGATGGAGGACAATCTATTCCTAGTATTGACTGTCTGGATAACACATAGATGGAGGACAATCTATTCCTAGTATTGACTGTCTGGATAACACATAGATGGAGGACAATCTATTCCTAGTATTGACTGTCTGGATAACACATAGATGGAGGACAATCTATTCCTAGTATTGACTGGATAACACATAGATGGAGGACAATCTATTCCTAGTATTGACTGGATAACACATAGATGGAGGACAATCTATTCCTAGTATTGACTGTCTGGATAACACATAGATGGAGGACAATCTATTCCTAGTATTGACTGTCTGGATAACACATAGATGGAGGACAATCTATTCCTAGTATTGACTGGATAACACATAGATGGAGGACAATATATTCCTAGTATTGACTGGATAACACATAGATGGAGGACAATCTATTCCTAGTATTGACTGGATAACACATAGATGGAGGACAATCTATTCCTAGTATTGACTGGATAACACATAGATGGAGGACAATCTATTCCTAGTATTGACTGGATAACACATAGATGGAGGACAATCTATTCCTAGTATTGACTGGATAACACATAGATGGTGGACAATCTATTCCTAGTATTGACTGGATAACACATAGATGGAGGACAATCTATTCCTAGTATTGACTGGATAACACATAGATGGAGGACAATCTATTCCTAGTATTGACTGGATAACACATAGATGGAGGACAATCTATTCCTAGTATTGACTGGATAACACATAGATGGAGGACAATCTATTCCTAGTATTGACTGGATAACACATAGATGGAGGACAATCTATTCCTAGTATTGACTGGATAACACATAGATGGAGGACAATCTATTCCTAGTATTGACTGGATAACACATAGATGGAGGACAATCTATTCCTAGTATTGACTGTCTGGATAACACATAGATGGAGGACAATCTATTCCTAGTATTGACTGGATAACACATAGATGGAGGACAATCTATTCCTAGTATTGACTGGATAACACATAGATGGAGGACAATCTATTCCTAGTATTGACTGGATAACACATAGATGGTGGACAATCTATTCCTAGTATTGACTGTCTGTATAACACATAGATGGAGGACAATCTATTCCTAGTATTGACTGGATAACACATAGATGGAGGACAATCTATTCCTAGTATTGACTGTCTGGATAACACATAGATGGAGGACAATCTATTCCTAGTATTGACTGTCTGGATAACACATAGATGGAGGACAATCTATTCCTAGTATTGACTGGATAACACATAGATGGAGGACAATCTATTCCTAGTATTGACTGGATAACACATAGATGGATGACAATCTATTCCTAGTATTGACTGTCTCGATAACACATAGATGGAGGACAATCTATTCCTAGTATTGACTGTCTGGATAACACATAGATGGAGGACAATCTATTCCTAGTATTGACTGTCTGGATAACACATAGATGGAGGACAATCTATTCCTAGTATTGACTGGATAACACATAGATGGAGGACAATCTATTCCTAGTATTGACTGGATAACACATAGATGGAGGACAATCTATTCCTAGTATTGCCTGGATAACACATAGATGGAGGACAATCTATTCCTAGTATTGACTGGATAACACATAGATGGAGGACAATCTATTCCTAGTATTGACTGAATGGATAACACATAGATGGAGGACAATCTATTCCTAGTATTGACTGTCTGGATAACACATAGATGGAGGACAATCTATTCCTAGTATTGACTGGATAACACATAGATGGAGGACAATCTATTCCTAGTATTGACTGGATAACACATAGATGGAGGACAATATATTCCTAGTATTGACTGTCTGGATAACACATAGATGGAGGACAATCTATTCCTAGTATTGACTGGATAACACATAGATGGAGGACAATCTATTCCTAGTATTGACTGTCTGGATAACACATAGATGGAGGACAATCTATTCCTAGTATTGACTGGATAACACATAGATGGAGGACAATCTATTCCTAGTATTGACTGGATAACACATAGATGGAGGACAATCTATTCCTAGTATTGACTGACTGGATAACACATAGATGGTGGACAATCTATTCCTAGTATTGACTGTCTGGATAACACATAGATGGAGGACAATCTATTCCTAGTATTGACTGTCTGGATAACACATAGATGGAGGACAATCTATTCCTAGTATTGACTGGATAACACATAGATGGAGGACAATCTATTCCTAGTATTGACTGGATAACACATAGATGGAGGACAATCTATTCCTAGTATTGACTGACTGGATAACACATAGATGGTGGACAATCTATTCCTAGTATTGACTGTCTGGATAACACATAGATGGAGGACAATCTATTCCTAGTATTGACTGGATAACACATAGATGGAGGACAATCTATTCCTAGTATTGACTGTCTGGATAACACATAGATGGAGGACAATCTATTCCTAGTATTGACTGGATAACACATAGATGGTGGACAATCTATTCCTAGTATTGACTGGATAACACATAGATGGAGGACAATCTATTCCTAGTATTGACTGGATAACACATAGATGGAGGACAATCTATTCCTAGTATTGACTGGATAACACATAGATGGAGGACAATCTATTCCTAGTATTGACTGGATAACACATAGATGGAGGACAATCTATTCCTAGTATTGACTGTCTGGATAACACATAGATGGAGGACAATCTATTCCTAGTATTGACTGGATAACACATAGATGGAGGACAATCTATTCCTAGTATTGACTGGATAACACATAGATGGAGGACAATCTATTCCTAGTATTGACTGGATAACACATAGATGGTGGACAATCTATTCCCAGTATTTACTGAATGTCTGTCTCTTACCAACTGAATACTGTTGTGAATGGAGTTTGGTCGTTTTAAATGGTGTACATTGTGAAATAAAGTAATCATGTTTTTTTCAATGATCTTGTTAACTGATGACCAACCAAGAGCATTGTGTATGACTACAACAGAAGAACCATATCTCCTCCTTAAAACAATTTTACATTTTAGTCATTTAGCAGATGCTCTTATCCAGAGCGACTTACAGGAGCAATTAGGGTTAAGTGCCTTGCTCAAGGGCACATCGACAGATTTTTCACCTAGTCAGCTCGGGGATTAGAACCAGCGACCTTTCGGTTACTGGCACAACGCTCTTAACCACTGAGCTACCTGCCGCCCAATAATCCTTGCTGCTTTGTTCTGTGCAATCTGCAGCCTCCTAATTTAACTTGTTGATGCATTTCCCCAGACCACAGAACAGTAGTTCACCTGACTTCCAATTAATGCTTGGGTTGTTTGCTTAAGAATCTTTCCCGGTAAATACTTAACCATCCATGCATGCAGTTGTATTATTATTTTTTTACATAGATTAGTTATTTGAGACGACCATGATAAGCAGTTGTCCAGCTGCATCCCTAGTAGTTTGGTTTCTGACACTTCCTCATACTTCCCCCCGTGCTTAATTGCATCCCATGCTGTGTTGGCCTTTTCCTGGTGGAACAGACCAACATAACCTTGGTTTTCTTGGTGTTCAAAAATAAGTTTGTTCCGGCAAACCCACTCCCTGATATTTCCCTGATATTTCCCATATCTCCCTGTGGAGCTTTCTGGATGAATTGTAGTATCATCTGCAAATATAGTAGCTTGAGTTTCAGGTAAGGCATAATTATGGAAGGTGGTTGGTATATATTAAGCAAAGAAGTGGCCCAAGGCAGCTGCCCTGCGGTATTCCACAGTCTAAAGCATGAGGGGAAGAAAATGACCCATTGATATACAGTAGGTGGACTGTTTCCTGTCAGTTAGATGTGACTGGAACCAGTTCAATGCTGCCTCCTTAAACCCATAATGCAATCATTTTGTCTAAATTATTTCATGATCCACTAAATCAAATGCTGCACTAAAATCAAAAAATAGTACACCCACAAACCTGCCGTTATCCATAGCACTGAGCCACTGGTTAGTCATGTCAACCAATGCAGTGGTAGTGGAATGGTTTTTGCGATAAGCATGCCGATTGGCTGTGATCAGATCATTATTTTCCGTGTACTCCTATATTTGTCTAGTCACAATACCCTCCAAAATCTTACTGAGAGAAGGGAGTAGACTGATTGGCCGACTATTGGCATGAGTAAAGGGTTCTTTGCTGTCTTTCGGGATTGGACACAGTTTAGCATGCTTCCATACCTTTGGAAATGTCCCCTTTTCCAGTGACCAATTCAATATATATTTCAGTGGAGTCTGGGGAGCAGCGTAGCGAAGTAAAGCATTATCCATAAGATCATAACCTGTAGATGTACCATTGGGTAATGACTTCAACAGGTTTAACACCTCCTATCATAACCTGTAGATGTACCATTGGGTAATGACCAACAGGTTTAACACCTCCTATCATAACCTGTAGATGTACCATTGGGTAATGACTTCAACAGGTTTAACACCTCCTATCATAACCTGTAGATGTACCATTGGGTAATGACTTCAACAGGTTTAACACCTCCTATCATAACCTGTAGATGTACCATTGGGTAATGACTTCAATAGGTTTAACACCTCCTATCATAACCTGTAGATGTACCATTGGGTAATGACTTCAATAGGTTTAACACCTCCTATCATAACCTGTAGATGTACCATTGGGTAATGACTTCAACAGGTTTAACACCTCCTATCATAACCTGTAGATGTACCATTGGGTAATGACTTTAACAGGTTTAACACCTCCTATCATAACCTGTAGATGTACCATTGGGTAATGACTTCAACAGGTTTAACACCTCCTATCATAACCTGCAGATGTACCATTGGGTAATGACTTCAACAGGTTTAACACCTCCTATCATAACCTGTAGATGTACCATTGGGTAATGACTTCAATAGGTTTAACACCTCCTATCATAACCTGCAGATGTACCATTGGGTAATGACTTCAACAGGTTTACCACCTCCTATCATAACCTGCAGATGTACCATTGGGTAATGACTTCAACAGGTGTAACACCTCCTATCATAACCTGTAGATGTACCATTGGGTAATGACTTCAATAGGTTTAACACCTCCTATCATAACCTGTAGATGTACCATTGGGTAATGACTTCAACAGGGTTAACACCTCCTATCATAACCTGTAGATGTACCATTGGGTAATGACTTCAACAGGTTTAACACCTCCTATCATAACCTGTAGATGTACCATTGGGTAATGACTTCAACAGGTTTAACACCTCCTATCATAACCTGTAGATGTACCATTGGGTAATGACTTCAACAGGTTTAACACCTCCTATCATAACCTGTAGATGTACCATTGGGTAATGACTTCAATAGGTTTAACACCTCCTATCATAACCTGCAGATGTACCATTGGGTAATGACTTCAACAGGTTTACCACCTCCTATCATAACCTTCAGATGTACCATTGGGTAATGACTTCAACAGGTTTAACACCTCCTATCATAACCTGTAGATGTACCATTGG
Source organism: Coregonus lavaretus (assembly GCF_964263955.1). Taxonomy (NCBI): domain Eukaryota; kingdom Metazoa; phylum Chordata; class Actinopteri; order Salmoniformes; family Salmonidae; genus Coregonus; species Coregonus lavaretus. The sequence goes on from NW_028159451.1 coordinate 168,036, forward strand.
GTAATGACTTCAACAGGTTTAACACCTCCTATCATAACCTGTAGATGTTCCATTGGGTAATGACTTCAATAGGTTTAACACCTCCTATCATAACCTGTAGATGTACCATTGGGTAATGACTTCAATAGGTTTAACACCTCCTATCATAACCTGTAGATGTACCATTGGGTAATGACTTCAACAGGTTTAACACCTCCTTTCATAACCTGTAGATGTACCATTGGGTAATGACTTCAATAGGTTTAACACCTCCTATCATAACCTGTAGATGTACCATTGGGTAATGACTTCAACAGGTTTAACACCTCCTATCATAACCTGTAGATGTTCCATTGGGTAATGACTTCAATAGGTTTAACACCTCCTATCATAACCTGTAGATGTACCATTGGGTAATGACTTCAATAGGTTTAACACCTCCTATCATAACCTGTAGATGTACCATTGGGTAATGACTTCAACAGGTTTAACACCTCCTATCATAACCTGTAGATGTACCATTGGGTAATGACTTCAACAGGTTTAACACCTCCTATCATAACCTGTAGATGTACCATTGGGTAATGACTTCAACAGGTTTAACACCTCCTATCATAACCTGCAGATGTACCATTGGGTAATGACTTCAACAGGTTTAACACCTCCTATCATAACCTGTAGATGTACCATTGGGTAATGACTTCAATAGGTTTAACACCTCCTATCATAACCTGCAGATGTACCATTGGGTAATGACTTCAACAGGTTTACCACCTCCTATCATAACCTGCAGATGTACCATTGGGTAATGACTTCAACAGGTGTAACACCTCCTATCATAACCTGTAGATGTACCATTGGGTAATGACTTCAATAGGTTTAACACCTCCTATCATAACCTGTAGATGTACCATTGGGTAATGACTTCAACAGGGTTAACACCTCCTATCATAACCTGTAGATGTACCATTGGGTAATGACTTCAACAGGTTTAACACCTCCTATCATAACCTGTAGATGTACCATTGGGTAATGACTTCAACAGGTTTAACACCTCCTATCATAACCTGTAGATGTACCATTGGGTAATGACTTCAACAGGTTTAACACCTCCTATCATAACCTGTAGATGTACCATTGGGTAATGACTTCAATAGGTTTAACACCTCCTATCATAACCTGCAGATGTACCATTGGGTAATGACTTCAACAGGTTTACCACCTCCTATCATAACCTGCAGATGTACCATTGGGTAATGACTTCAACAGGTTTAACACCTCCTATCATAACCTGTAGATGTACCATTGGGTAATGACTTCAACAGGTTTAACACCTCCTATCATAACCTGTAGATGTTCCATTGGGTAATGACTTCAATAGGTTTAACACCTCCTATCATAACCTGTAGATGTACCATTGGGTAATGACTTCAATAGGTTTAACACCTCCTATCATAACCTGTAGATGTACCATTGGGTAATGACTTCAATAGGTTTAACACCTCCTATCATAACCTGTAGATGTACCATTGGGTAATGACTTCAACAGGTTTAACACCTCCTATCATAACCTGTAGATGTACCATTGGGTAATGACTTCAACAGGGTTAACACCTCCTATCATGACCTGTAGATGTACCATTGGGTAATGACTTCAACAGGTTTAACACCTCCTATCATAACCTGCAGATGTACCATTGGGTAATGACTTCAACAGGTTTAACACCTCCTATCATAACCTGAAGATGTACCATTGGGTAATGACTTCAACAGGTTTAACACCTCCTTTCATAACCTGTAGATGTACCATTGGGTAATGACTTCAATAGGTTTAACACCTCCTATCATAACCTCTAGATGTACCATTGGGTAATGACTTCAACAGGTTTAACACCTCCTATCATAACCTGTAGATGTACCATTGGGTAATGACCAACAGGTTTACCACCTCCTATCATAACCTGTAGATGTTCCATTGAGTAATGACTTCAACAGGTTTAACACCTCCTATCATAACCTGTAGATGTACCATTGGGTAATGACTTCAACAGGTTTAACACCTCCTATCATAACCTGCAGATGTACCATTGGGTAATGACTTCAACAGGTTTAACACCTCCTATCATAACCTGTAGATGTACCATTGGGTAATGACCAACAGGTTTACCACCTCCTATCATAACCTGTAGATGTACCATTGGGTAATGACTTCAACAGGTTTAACACCTCCTATCATAACCTGTAGATGTACCATTGGGTAATGACCAACAGGTTTAACACCTCCTATCATAACCTGTAGATGTACCATTGGGTAATGACTTCAACAGGTTTAACACCTCCTATCATAACCTGTAGATGTACCATTGGGTAATGACTTCAACAGGTTTAACACCTCCTATCATAACCTGCAGATGTACCATTGGGTAATGACTTCAACAGGTTTAACACCTCCTATCATAACCTGTAGATGTACCATTGGGTAATGACTTCAACAGGTTTAACACCTCCTATCATAACCTGCAGATGTACCATTGGGTAATGACTTCAACAGGTTTAACACCTCCTATCATAACCTGTATATGTACCATTGGGTAATGACCAACAGGTTTACCACCTCCTATCATAACCTGTAGATGTACCATTGGGTAATGACTTCAACAGGTTTAACACCTCCTATCATAACCTGTAGATGTACCATTGGGTAATGACCAACAGGTTTAACACCTCCTATCATAACCTGTAGATGTACCATTGGGTAATGACTTCAACAGGTTTAACACCTCCTATCATAACCTGTAGATGTACCATTGGGTAATGACCAACAGGTTTAACACCTCCTATCATAACCTGTAGATGTACCATTGGGTAATGACTTCAACAGGTTTAACACCTCCTATCATAACCTGTAGATGTACCATTGGGTAATGACTTCAACAGGTTTAACACCTCCTATCATAACCTGTAGATGTACCATTGGGTAATGACTTCAACAGGTTTAACACCTCCTATCATAACCTGCAGATGTACCATTGGGTAATGACTTCAACAGGTTTAACACCTCCTATCATAACCTGTAGATGTACCATTGGGTAATGACCAACAGGTTTACCACCTCCTATCATAACCTGTAGATGTACCATTGGGTAATGACTTCAACAGGTTTAACACCTCCTATCATAACCTGTAGATGTACCATTGGGTAATGACCAACAGGTTTAACACCTCCTATCATAACCTGTAGATGTACCATTGGGTAATGACTTCAACAGGTTTAACACCTCCTATCATAACCTGTAGATGTACCATTGGGTAATGACTTCAACAGGTTTAACACCTCCTATCATAACCTGCAGATGTACCATTGGGTAATGACTTCAACAGGTTTAACACCTCCTATCATAACCTGTATATGTACCATTGGGTAATGACCAACAGGTTTACCACCTCCTATCATAACCTGTAGATGTACCATTGGGTAATGACTTCAACAGGTTTAACACCTCCTATCATAACCTGTAGATGTACCATTGGGTAATGACTTCAACAGGTTTAACACCTCCTATCATAACCTGTAGATGTACCATTGGGTAATGACTTCAACAGGTTTAACACCTCCTATCATAACCTGTAGATGTACCATTGGGTAATGACTTCAACAGGTTTAACACCTCCTATCATAACCTGTAGATGTACCATTGGGTAATGACCAACAGGTTTAACACCTCCTATCATAACCTGCAGATGTACCATTGGGTAATGACTTCAATAGGTTTAACACCCCCTCTACTGACACCAATGACTAAAACAGCTGGTTGTTTATGATATGATCATCAATCCATTGGACAACAGCTTGTTTGGAAGAATGGGAGTTTACATTATCTCTCAGTAAATTAATTGTCTTCGTAAAAAAATCAGCAAAATGATTGGCAATATCAGCTGGTTTTGTTATTGATCTCCATCAACCTCCACGCTAGATGGAAATGATGAGATAGATGTACCAAGTAAGCCCTTAACTGTATTCCATACCTTTTTTGAATCATTTTTTACAATCAATTAAAAGCATTTTTATAAAATATATTTTTTTTGTTACGATTTAATTTAACTGCATAATTGCGTAGTGTTCAATAATTATGTTCTTCAATTTCTAGTTTAGATTTGGCTGCTAAAACTTTTGCCATATTTCTTTGAGAAAACGCCCGGTTCATCATGAATCCATGGAGATGGACGACCCCCAACTGCATTTTTTACAATCAATTAAAAGCATTTTTATAAAATATATTTTTTTTTTTACGATTTAATTTAACTGCATAATTGCGTAGTGTTCAATAATTATGTTCTTCAATTTCTTACTGGGGCATGATGGTCCATTACCTCAGTGAACAAATCAATAAAACATTCTGTAGCGTGATTTAAATCGTCCTCTAGAACATTCTGTAGCGTGATTTAAATCGTCCTCTAGGTAAATCAGCTCCCAGGGTACAGCAGCCAAATCATTTTACCCACAATCCTTGGGGGTTTCTTTGGATCCTTGGTGTTCATAGTCATGGTCACAATATTATGGTCTGTCCAGCCCACTAGCATTGATCTGGCTTTTAAGCATTGCAATGGTATATTACAGAAGATCAGATCAGTGCACGTGTCCGAACGGTGACCTAACATTATTTTTTTTTTTTGAGGGGGTAGATCAGGTTAATATTGCAGATAGATTGTAACTTCCATCAATGTAATTGTCTGCATCACTTCCAATCCCCCATATGTTGTTTTTTTCCCGCAAATATATATATATATATATACACATTTCCTTTAAAAAAATATATTTCCCTTTATTACTTTCCAACCCCACCATCCCCTTCCCTAATTGGAGTAAACTAGTGAACAACAATGCTTAGGCCTCTACTTCCAGCTTATACATACTATATACATTTTATGGACACAGTCAATTTTGCAATAATTATATTTTATTTGTTTTTACTCATGAACTTCCTCAACCTCTCCGATCATTTTCATGATGTCCATCCAGTATGCTTCTATATGCCATATCTTTCTAACTGTGCTCTTTCACAAACGCTCTCAACCTATAACCTATATACTTATTATGGACTCAGTATGTTTTACATTAGTTATCTTGTTGTTATTAGTTGTTATTAGTCCCAACCCTCAGCTCCATTCAACACCTCCCATCTATCTCTTAACACCATCCATATTGGATTTCTACTTGCCATATATTTTTCAACTGTACTGTGATGTTTTATAAAAGTTCTGAACCTTTCTATTCTCATTCTTTCTACAGATTGTAAATTGAAAATAAACATTTTTGCTAAAAGTATTATTATATTATTGATCGATTGACTATGACTTTTCAGATCACCCAGTAATGCTATCTGCAGGGTTAGCTCCAGGTAAATATTGCAATCCTGTCCAGTGACCTAACTTAGTTGATGATCTAGTAGAATAATTACCCATCTCTCTCTCTCTCTCTCTCTCTCTCTCTCTCTCTCTCTCTGTCTCTCTCTCTCTCTCCCTCTCTCTCTCTCTCTCTCTCTCTCTCTCTCTCTCTCTCTGTCTCTCTCTATATATATCTCTCTCTCTCTCTCTCTCTCTCTCTCTCTCTCTCTCTCTGTCTCTCTCTCTCTCTCTCTCTCTCTCTCTCTCTCTCTCTCTCTCTCTCTCCTCTCTCTCTCTCTGTCTCTCTCTCTCTCTCTGTCTCTCTCTCTCTCTCTGTCTCTCTCTCTCTCTCTATATATCTCTCTCCTCTATTTTTCTCTCTCTCTCTCTCTCTCTCTCGCTCTCTCTGTCTCTCTCTCTCTCTCTCTCTCTCTCTATATCTCTCTCCTCTATTTTTCTCTCTCTCTCCCCCCCCTCTCTCTCTCTCTCTCTCTCTCTCTCTCTATATATATATATATATCTCCTCTCTCTCTCTCTCTCTCTCTCTCTCTCTCTCTCTCTCTCTCTCTCTCTCTATATATATATATATATATATATATATATATATATATATATATATATATATATCTCCTCTCTCTCTCTCTCTCTCTCCCCACCCTCTCTCTCTCTCCCCCCCCCCCCCCCCCCCCTTATTATTTTGCTCCCTGACGGTACCTTACCCCACTCACACACCTTGTTTTCTCAGGGTCATTTCAGTCCAGTAGGGCTGAGCAGTCTGCAATTTGCAAAGATCAGCACTTCTTCCACTACCCTTCAGATCACACAGCATTATCCTCAACCTCTGTTCTGTTCCGTGTTGCCTGCTGTTTGTGTGTGTGCATGCAATCGTGCGTGTTTATGCACATCTGTGTGTGTTTGCCTATGTCCTCCAGCTCAGCAGCTCATTCCCATGGCAACACTGACCTTCCTTCCCTGAGTTTACTGAACAGTGTTTAATACACACATCATTCATCGTCAGGCGTTCAGCCAGTCAGCCAGTCAGTCAGCCAGCCAGCCAGTCAGTCAGCCAGTCAGCCAGTCAGTCAGTCAGCCAGTCAGCCAGTCAGTCAGCCAGTCAGCCAGTCAGCCAGTCAGCCAGTCAGCCAGTCAGTCAGTCAGTCAGCCAGTCAGTCAGCCAGTCAGCCAGTCAGCCAGTCAGTCAGCCAGTCAGCCAGTCAGCCAGTCAGCCAGTCAGCCAGCCAGTCAGCCAGTCAGCCAGTCAGTCAGCCAGTCAGTCAGTCAGCCAGTCAGTCAGCCAGTCAGTCAGCCAGTCAGTCAGTCAGTCAGTCAGCCAGTCAGTCAGCCAGTCAGCCAGTCAGTCAGTCAGTCAGTCAGCCAGTCAGTCAGTCAGTCAGCCAGTCAGTCAGCCAGTCAGCCAGTCAGTCAGTCAGCCAGTCAGCCAGTCAGTCAGCCAGTCAGCCAGTCAGTCAGCCAGTCAGTCAGTCAGTCAGCCAGTCAGTCAGCCAGTCAGTCAGCCAGTCAGTCAGTCAGTCAGCCAGTCAGTCAGTCAGTGAGTCAGTCAGCCAGTCAGCCAGTCAGCCAGTCAGCCAGTCAGCCAGTCAGTCAGTCAGTCAGCCAGTCAGTCAGTCAGCCAGTCAGCCAGTCAGCCAGTCAGCCAGTCAGTCAGCCAGTCAGTCAGTCAGTCAGTCAGCCAGTCAGTCAGTCAGTCAGTCAGCCAGTCAGTCAGTCAGCCAGTCAGCCAGCCAGTCAGTCAGCCAGTCAGTCAGCCAGTCAGCCAGCCAGTCAGCCAGTCAGCCAGTCAGCCAGTCAGTCAGTCAGTCAGCCAGCCAGTCAGCCAGCCAGCCAGTCAGTCAGTCAGTCAGCCAGCCAGTCAGCCAGTCAGTCAGTCAGTCAGTCAGTCAGTAAATCTGTCAGTCAGACAGACAGGCAATCAGTCAGTCAGTCAGCCAGTCAGCCAGTCAGTCAGTCAGTCAGTCAGTCAGCCAGTCAGCCAGCCAGTCAGTCAGTCAGTCAGTCAGTCAGTCAGTAAATCTGTCAGTCAGACAGACAGGCAATCAGTCAGTCAGTCAGCCAGTCAGCCAGTCAGTCAGTCAGTCAGTCAGTCAGTCAGTCAGTCAGCCAGTCAGTCAGTCAGTCAGTCAGACAGACAGACAGGCAATCAGTCATAACAGGAAGGTTATTACTATAAGGTTATATGTGTGTGTGTACTACCCCAGTGACTGTGGACAGTAAGCCTGTCAGTAGGCCTACCCCAGTGACTGTGGACAGTAAGCCTGTCAGTAGGTCTACCCCAGTGACTGTGGACAGTAAGCCTGTCAGTAGGCCTACCCCAGTGACTGTGGACAGTAAGCCTGTCAGTAGGCCTACCCCAGTGACTGTGGACAGTAAGCCTGTCAGTAGGCCTACCCCAGTGACTGTGGACAGTAAGCCTGTCAGTAGGCCTACCCCAGTGACTGTGGACAATAAGCCTGTCAGTAGGTCTACCCCACTGACTGTGGACAGTAAGCCTGTCAGTAGGCCTACCCCAGTGACTGTGGACAGTAAGCCTGTCAGTAGGCCTACCCCAGTGACTGTGGACAGTAAGCCTGTCAGTAGGCCTACCCCAGTGACTGTGGACAGTAAGCCTGTCAGTAGGCCTACCCCAGTGACTGTGGACAGTAAGCCTGTCAGTAGGCCTACCCCAGTGACTGTGGACAGTAAGCCTGTCAGTAGGTCTACCCCAGTGACTGTGGACAGTAAGCCTGTCAGTAGGCCTACCCCAGTGACTGTGGACAGTAAGCCTGTCAGTAGGCCTACCCCAGTGACTGTGGACAGTAAGCCTGTCAGTAGGCCTACCCCAGTGACTGTGGACAGTAAGCCTGTCAGTAGGCCTACCCCAGTGACTGTGGACAGTAAGCCTGTCAGTAGGTCTACCCCACTGACTGTGGACAGTAAGCCTGTCAGTAGGCCTACCCCAGTGACTGTGGACAGTAAGCCTGTCAGTAGGCCTACCCCAGTGACTGTGGACAGTAAGCCTGTCAGTAGGCCTACCCCAGTGACTGTGGACAGTAAGCCTGTCAGTAGGCCTACCCCAGTGACTGTGGACAGTAAGCCTGTCAGTAGGCCTACCCCAGTGACTGTGGACAGTAAGCCTGTCAGTAGGCCTACCCCAGTGACTGTGGACAGTAAGCCTGTCAGTAGGCCTACCCCAGTGACTGTGGACAGTAAGCCTGTCAGTAGGCCTACCCCAGTGACTGTGGACAGTAAGCCTGTCAGTAGGCCTACCCCAGTGACTGTGGACAGTAAGCCTGTCAGTAGGCCTACCCCAGTGACTGTGGACAGTAAGCCTGTCAGTAGGCCTACCCCAGTGACTGTGGACAGTAAGCCTGTCAGTAGGCCTACCCCAGTGACTGTGGACAGTAAGCCTGTCAGTAGGCCTACCCCAGTGACTGTGGACAGTAAGCCTGCATCCACATTAGGTGAGTTTTAATACAACACAACTTTATTAATCACAGATAAGTGAGGCATTGTCAGATATAAGTCCGTGTTTGACAACAACCAACACATGGACTAACCATGGAAACCATATGTTGGTGCAATAGTCCTCCAGTACATACCGCTGCCTCAGCTGAACCTCGGCAAGACGGAGCTGCTCTTCCTCCCGGGGAAGGACTGCCCGTTCCATGATCTCGCCATCACGGTTGACAACTCCGTTGTGTCCTCTTCCCAGAGTGCAAAGAGCCTTGGCGTGACCCTGGACAACACCCTGTCGTTCTCCGCTAACATCAAGGCGGTGACCTGATCCTGCAGGTTCATGCTCTACAACATTCGCAGAGTACGACCCTACCTTACACAGGAAGCGGCACAGGTCCTAATCCAGGCACTTGTCATCTCCCGTCTGGATTACTGCAACTCGCTGTTGGCTGGGCTCCCTGCCTGTGCCATTAAACCCCTACAACTCATCCAGAATGCCGCAGCCCGTCTGGTGTTCGACCTTCCCAAGTTCTCTAACGTCACCCCGCTCCTCCGCACACTCCACTGGCTTCCAGTTGAAGCTCGCATCTGCTACAAGACCATGGTGCTTGCCTACGGAGCTGTGAGGGGAACGGCACCTCCGTACCTTCAGGCTCTGATCAGTCCCTACACCCAAACGAGGGCACTACGTTCATCCACCTCTGGCCTGCTGGCTCCCCTTCCTCTGCAGAAGCACAGTTCCCACTCAGCCCAGTCAAAACTGTTCGCTGCTCTGGCACCCCAATGGTGGAACAAGCTCCCTCACGACGCCAGGACAGCGGAGTCACTCACCACCTTCCGGAGACACTTGAAACCCCACCTCTTTAAGGAATACCTGGGATAGGATAAAGTAATCCTTCTATCCCCCCTTACCCACCCCCCCACTGGCTATCATAAGGTGAATGCACCAATTTGTAAGTCGCTCTGGATAAGAGCGTCTGCTAAATGACGAAAATGTAAATGTAAAAATTCCCAAATGGCACCCTGTTCCCTGTGTAGTGCACTACTTAGGGAATAGGGTGTCATTTGGGATGCAGATCAGTCTGCAGTGTGACAACATGTTCCCCTAGTAGTGACCCCCAGCCCAGCTCCCTCCAAGCCTCTGTCTCTGTTTTGCTGTGTCACTGGACTTTACTTCCCCTCCAGTTGACACTGTCTGCATATTCATTTAAAAACAGCAATGTACAGCTCTATGTCTGCATATTCATTTAGTCTAAAAACAGCAGTGTAAAGCTCTATGACTTTCCTGCCTGTCATTCAGATTGCATCCCAAACGGCACCCTATTCCCACATAGGGCTCTGGTTGAAAGTAGTGCACTATTCCCACATAGGGCTCTGGTCAAAGGTAGTGTACTATTCCCACATAGGGCTCTGGTCAAAAGTAGTGTACTATTCCCACATAGGGCTCTGGTTGAAAGTAGTGTACTATATAGGGAATAGGGTGTCATAGGGCTCTGGTCTAAAGTAGTGTACTATATAGGGAATAGGGTGCCATTTGGGACACACTTCCAGCCTATTCTGGCTAATTCTGGTAGGACCTGATTCAGACTTTGGAAATTAGGTCTTTCTTACACACTTCTCAGTTGTTGGTATTCAGACTTACAGTGCATTCAGAAAGTATTCAGACCCCTTGACTTTTTCCACAATTTATTACGTTACAGCCTTATTCTAAAATGGATTCAATTCTTTTTTCCCTCATCAATCTACACACAATATCCCATAATGACAAAGCAAAAACAGGTTTTTAGAATTTTTTGCAAATTTATAAAATAAACTGAAATTACATTTACATAAGTATTCAGACCCTTTACTCAGTACTTTGTTGAAGAACCTTTGGCAGTGATTACAGCCTCGAGTATTCTTGGGTATGACGCTACAAGCTTGGCACACCTGTATTTGGGGAGTTTCTCCCATTCTTCTCTGCATATCCTCTCAAGCGCTGTCAGGTTGGATGGGGAGCGTCGCGTCAAGTCCGGGCTCTGGCTGGGCCACTCAAGGACATTCAGAGACTTGTCCCGAAGCCACTCCTGCGTTGTCTTGGCTGTGTGCTTAGGGTAGTTGTCCTGTTGGAAGGTGACCTTCGCCCCAGTCTGAGGTCCTGAGCACTCTGGAGCAGGTTTTCATCAAGGATCTCTCTGTACTTTGCTCCGTTCATCTTTCCCTCGATCCTGACCTGTCTCACAGTCCCCGCCGCTGAAAGATATCCCCCCAGCATGATGCTGCCATCACCATGCTTCACCGTAGAGATGGTGCCAGGTTTCTTCCATACGTGATGCTTGGCATTCAGGCCAAAGAGTTCAATCTTGGTTTCATCAGACCAGAGAATCTTGTTTCTCATGGTCTGAGAGTCCTTCAGGTGCCTTTTGGCAAACTCCAAGCAGGCTGTTATGTGCCTTTTACTGAGGAGTGGCTTCCGTCTGGCCACTCTACCATAAAGGCCTGATTGGTGGAGTGCTGTAGAGATGGTTGTCCTTCTGGAAGGTTCTCCCATCTCCACAGAGGAACTCTGGAGCTCTGTCAGAGTGACCATCGGGCTCTTGGTCACCTCCCTGACCAAAGCCCTTCTTCCCTGATTGCTCAGGTTGGCCGGGCAGCCAGCTCTAGGAAGAGTCTTGGTGGTTCCAAACTTCTTCCATTTAGGAATGATGGAGGCCACTGTGTTCTTGGGGACCTTCAATGCTGCATAAATGTTTTGGTAGCCTTTCCCAGATCTGTGCCTCGACACAATCCCGTCTCAGAGCTCTAGGGACAATTTATTCGACTTCATCGCTTGGTTTTTGCTCTGACATGGACTGTCAACTGTGGGCCCTTATATAGACAGATGTGTGCCTTTCCAAATCATGGCCAATCAATTGAATTTACCACAGGTGGACTCCAATCAAGTTGTAGAAACATCTCAAGGATGATAAATGGAAACAGGATGCACCTGAGCTCAATTTCGAGTCTCATAGTAAAGAGTCTGAATACTTATGTAAATAAGGTATTTCTGTTTATTTTTTATTATACATTTGGAAACATTTCTAAAATGTTGTTTTCGCTTTGTCATTATGGGGTATTGTGTGTAGATTGATGAGGAAAAAATATATAATTTAATACATTTAGAATAAAGCTGTGATGTAACAATATGTGGATAAAGTGGGCCTCCAGAGCGGTCTAAGGCATCGCAGTGCTTGAGGCGTCACTACAGACCAGGGTTCAATCCCAGGCTGTGTCACAGCTGGCCGTGATCGGGAGACCCATGAAGCAGTGCGGCTTGGCAGGGTTGTGTTTCGGAGCTCTCGACCTTCGCCTCTCCCGAGTTCCTACAGGAGTTGCAGCGATTGGACAAGACTACCAATTGGATATCACGAAATTGGGGAGAAAAAAGGGGTAAAAGTACAATTTTTTTTTATAATTATATGTGGAAAAAGTTAAGGGGTCTGCGTCAGCAGTTGTTATTCAGGTGAGAAAAAAGTACAATAGTGGTTGGACAGTACTCTATATAGTAGTCTATAAATCAACCCTAATAATCCTCACTAATCATGGAACTGTGATGACAACGGTCCAGTTGTCTAGTGCGTCAGACTCCAGGTTTAAACTGCTATATGTATGGTTTGCGTTCCATAATGATACAAATAGGTTACATGTCCCAAATTATTGCACAACTTGTAATACGTTAGCCTAATATGATCAACTATTGCTAGCGATCCTTAGGAACAACCACACAAATGTCACAGAGGAAAGAAAGGTAAACTAAGGATGTAACGGAATGATGCAAAATGTAAGGAAACTAACACTAAAAGTGACAGTTATTTTTACATTTTAGTCATTTAGCAGACGCTCTTATCCAGAGCGACTTACAGTTAGTGAGTGCAAGGGACTTCTTCCCTTGTCTCACTTCCTTGGCTGTTCTCTCAAGAACCTCAAGGGGGTGCTAGACTCCTGCTTGTTTTAACGTTTGTAAACACGGGGCATGATGATGTCTGCTCTGTAACAATAAAAATGCACTAGCTTGAGTTCATATGCAAAACACATTGCAAAAATACTATGCATATTATGCATAAAACGGACTAAACGTAATCATCATCTGAATGGGGTATGGTGACCATCGGCTCAACCTACCATCGGCTCAACCTACCATCGGCTCAACCTACCATCGGCTCAACCTACCCCATGGCCATTGGCTCAACTTACCCCAAGGCCATTGGCTCAACCTACCCCATGGCCATTGGTTCAACTTACCCCATGGCCATCGGCTAAACTTACCCCATGGCCATCGGCTCAACCTACCCCATGGCCATTGGCTCAACTTACCCCATGGCCATCGGCTCAACTTACCCCATGGCCATCGGCTCAACTTACCCCATGGCCATCGGCTCAACCTACCCCATGGCCATCGGCTCAACCTACCCCATGGCCATCGGCTCAACCTACCCCATGGCTATCGGCTCAACCTACCCCATGGCCATCGGCTCAACCTACCCCATGGCCATCGGCTCAACTATATTAGCCCACACAGCTACAAGAATGCACTTTCATGCTAGATTTAGGACCTCATATTGTATAGAGACCCCAACTGATGTATAAAACAATCTTAAAACCATCTACTTTGGATTAGATACAAGTGTCATGAAACCTATAACACCATCAATTAATTTCAATTTGTGAAAATCTGTTTTCTGGACCTAACTTGCATACCACTTTTACCATGTGGTTTTATGGGTTTCGTGATGTGTGGCCTCTTCCTACGTATTTGGTCACATGATTCATTTTGTGTACGGTTTCCTAGAAACAAGGGGTGGCTCAAATTACCCCCCTCTCCCATAGTACTCAAATTACCCCCCTCTCCCATAGTACAGAACAGCACTACAGCCATACAGTGAATATTATGAGTATACACACGTTCTTTAAAACAACACGAGTCAGAAAATACATATTGAACAGTACTTCAATAACCATAATAATAACATATGGATCAGTAAATACTGAACAGTACTTGAATAACCACAATAATAACACATTCATCAGTGACTATTGAATAGTACGAGCATGGAGATTCTAATAATTATATGAAAAATAAGAACGATAGGATTATCCTTGAGTATAAGAATGTGTCTATAATAAGACAGGACTAAGGCTGTACCTCCACTAAGTAAAATAGTCTCTAATCTCTCCTGCCCAGGGGTTTTTATGCATGAGTCTAATTCATTCTGCATTTGAGGAGAGGAGACTCACCAACTCAGACTACCTGCTACTACATTCTACACTATAATATTTCTCTCTATATATAGCCTATTAATCCTAAGTATTATAACCTCGCTCTGCCTCCTTGTAACACTCTTTGCCTGTATATAACACAGTCATACCACGTGTCTGTCTTCACATAACACTGCAATAGCAGTTATAACATATCTCCGTCTCCCATTTTTATAACACCTCTTTGCCTCCATATTAAACACCGTTATAATCAGGGCCCCGTGTAGCTCAGTTGGCGATTTCAACGCCAGGGTTGTGGGTTCGTTTCCCACGGGGGGGGGGGGGGGGGGGGGGGGGGCTTAACTGTAAGTCGCTCTGGATAAGAGCGTCTGCTAAAATGACTAAAATGTAAAATAATAACATATTTATATCTTATAACACTGTATAACATCTCTCTGCTTCCTTATAACACTGTATAACATCTCTCTGCTTCCATATAACACTGTATAACATCTCTCTGCTTCCTTATAACACTGTATAACATCTCTCTGCTTCCATATAACACTGTATAACATCTCTCTGCTTCCATATAACACTGTATAACAGCTCTCTGCTTCCTTATAACACTGTATAACATCTCTCTGCTTCCTTATAACACTGTATAACATCTATCTGCTTCCATATAACACTGTATAACATCTCTCTGCTTCCATATAACACTGTATAACATCTCTCTGCTTCCTTATAACACTATATAACATCTCTCTGCTTCCATATAACACTGTATAACATCTCTCTGCTTCCATATAACACTGTATAACATCTCTCTGCATCCATATAACACTGTATAACATCTCTCTGCTTCCTTATAACACTATATAACATCTCTCTGCTTCCATTTAACACTGTATAACATCTCTCTGCTTCCATATAACACTGTATAACATCTCTCTGCTTCCATATAACACTGTATAACATCTCTCTGCTTCCATATAACACTGTATAACATATCTCTGCTTCCTTATAACACTGTATAACATCTCTCTGCTTCCATATAACACTATATAACATCTCTCTGCTTCCTTATAACACTGTATAACATCTCTCTGCTTCCATATAACACTGTATAACATCTCTCTGCTTCCATATAACACTGTATAACATCTCTCTGCTTCCATATAACACTGTATAACATCTTTCTGCTACCATATAACACTGTATAACATCTCTCTGCTTCCATATAACACTGTATAACATCTCTCTGCTTCCATATAACACTGTATAACATCTCTCTGCTTCCATATAACACTGTATAACATCTCTCTGCTTCCATATAACACTGTATAACATCTCTCTGCTTCCATATAACACTGTATAACATCTCTCTGCTTCCATATAACACTGTATAACATATCTCTGCTTCCTTATAACACTGTATAACATCTCTCTGCTTCCATATAACACTGTATAACATCTCTCTGCTTCCTTATAACACTGTATAACATCTCTCTGCTTCCATATAACACTGTATAACATCTCTCTGCTTCCATTTAACACTGTATAACATCTCTCAGCTTCCTTATAACACTGTATAACATCTCTCTGCTTCCATATAACACTGTATAACATCTCTCTGCTTCCATATAACACTATATAACATCTCTCTGCTTCCTTATAACACTGTATAACATCTCTCTGCTTCCATATAACACTGTATAACATCTCTCTGCTTCCATATAACACTGTATAACATCTCTCTGCTTCCATATAACACTGTATAACATCTCTCTGCTTCCATATAACACTGTATAACATCTCTCTGCTTCCATATAACACTGTATAACATCTCTCTGCTTCCATATAACACTGTATAACATCTCTCTGCTTCCATATAACACTGTATAACATATCTATGCTTCCTTATAACACTGTATAACATCTCTCTGCTTCCATATAACACTGTATAACATCTCTCTGCTTCCTTAAAATACTGTATAACATCTCTCTGCTTCCATATAACACTGTATAACATCTCTCTGCTTCCATATAACACTGTATAACATCTCTCTGCTTCCTTATAACACTGTATAACATCTCTCTGCTTCCATATAACACTGTATAACATTTATCTGCTTCCATATAACACTGTATAACATCTCTCTGCTTCCATATAACACGGTATAACATATCTCTGCTTCCTTATAACACTGTATAACATCTCTCTGCTTCCATATAACACTGTATAACATCTCTCTGATTCCTTATAACACTGTATAACATCTCTCTGCTTCCATATAACACTGTATAACATATCTCTGCTTCCTTATAACACTGTATAACATCTCTCTGCTTCCATATAACACTGTATAACATCTCTCTGCTTCCATATAACACTGTATAACATCTCTCTGCTTCCTTATAACACTGTATAACATCTCTCTGCTTCCTTATAACACTGTATAACATCTCTCTGCTTCCATTTAACACTGTATAACATCTCTCTGCTTCCTTATAACACTGTATAACATCTCTCTGCTTCCTTATAACACTGTATAATATCTCTCTGCTTCCTTATAACACTGTATAACATCTCTCTGCTTCCTTATAACACTGTATAACATCTCTCTGCTTCCATATAACACTGTATACCATCTCTCTGCTTCCTTATAACACTGTATAACATCTCTCTGCTTCCATATAACACTGTATAACATCTCTCTGCTTCCTTATAACACTGTATAACATCTCTCTGCTTCCATATAACACTGTATACCATCTCTCTGCTTCCTTATAACACTGTATAACATCTCTCTGCTTCCATATAACACTGTATAACATCTCTCTGCTTCCTTATAACACTGTATAACATCTCTCTGCTTCCATATAACACTGTATAACATCTCTCTGCTTCCTTATAGCACTGTATAACATCTCTCTGATTCCTTATAACACTGTATAACATCTCTCTGCTTCCATATAACACTGTATAACATCTCTCTGCTTCCATATAACACTGTATAACATCTCTCTGCTTCCATATAACACTGTATAACATCTCTCTGCTTCCATATAACACTGTATAACATCTCTCTGCTTCCATATAACACTGTATAACATCTCTCTGCTTCCTTATAACACTGTATAACATCTCTATGCTTCCATATAACACTGTATAACATCTCTCTGCTTCCATATTACACTGTATAACATCTCTCTGCTTCCATATAACACTGTATAACATCTCTCTGCTTCCATATAACACTATATAACATCTCTCTGCTTCCTTATAACACTGTATAACATATCTCTGCTTCCATATAACACTGTATAACATCTCTCTGCTTCCTTATAACACTGTATAACATCTCTCTGCTTCCATATAACACTGTATAACATCTCTCTGCTTCCATATAACACTGTATAACATCTCTCTGCTTCCTTATAACACTGTATAACATATCTCTGCTTCCATATAACACTGTATAACATCTCTCTGCTTCCATATAACACTGTATAACATCTCTCTGCTTCCATATAACACTGTATAACATCTCTCTGCTTCCATATAACACTATATAACATCTCTCTGCTTCCTTATAACACTGTATAACATATCTCTGCTTCCATATAACACTGTATAACATCTCTCTGCTTCCTTATAACACTGTATAACATCTCTCTGCTTCCTTATAACACTGTATAATTTCTCTCTGCTTCCATATAACACGGTATAACATCGCTCTGCTTCCATATAACACTGTATAACATCTCTCTGCTTCCATTTAACACTGTATAACATCTCTCTGCTTCCATTTAACACTGTATAACATCTCTCTGCTTCAATATAACACTGTATAATATCTCTCTGCTTCCATATAACACTGTATAAGCTTACTGGGAGTAGGCCCCTTTGATACTTACCAACGCAGACTATTGCAACTAAATTCATGCGTCTCTCTGCCTCCATACAGACTACAGCAGAGTGTAATATAACGCTGATATAACACATCTCATCCCCCCCTATGCTGTAGCAGTGTTTAGGCTTACTGGGAGGTTCATTTCATACTGTAAATCCTCTTATCCCATTGGACACAGTCAAAACTTCCAATCAGCCTCCAATTGTATATTCCGTCATGCAAGGGGAAAATAAATGTCCTCTCCCAAATGGCACCCTACAGTATTCCCTATATAGTGCACTTCTTTTGACCAGGGCCCATAGAGTAGTGCACTATGTAGGGAATAGGGTGCCATTTCGGATACATTCTATATGACATCTCCCAAATGGGGCTGAAAATGTGCCTGCTGCAGTAATAATAATGAGATTCCAAATAATACATGGCCTAGCTATTACAACTAACAGCCTATGTTAGTTGGTTAGGCTAGCTATTACAACTACTAGCCTGTCAGTTAGTTAGGCTAGCTATTACGAACTACTAGCCTGTCAGTTAGTTAGGCTAGCTATTACAACTAACAGCCTGTCAGCTAGTTAGGCTAGCTATTACAACTAACAGCCTGTCAGCTAGTTAGGCTAGCTATTACAACTACTAGCCTGTCAGTTAGTTAGGCTAGCTATTACAACTAACAGCCTGTCAGCTAGTTAGGCTAGCTATTACAACTAACAGCCTGTCAGTTAGTTAGGCTAGCTATTACAACTACTAGCCTGTCAGTTAGTTAGGCTAGCTATTACAACTAACAGCCTGTCAGCTAGTTAGGCTAGCTATTACAACTAACAGCCTGTCAGTTAGTTAGGCTAGCTATCACAACTACTAGCCTGTCAGCTAGTTAGGCTAGCTATTACAACTACTAGCCTATGTTAGTTAGGCTAGCTATTACAACTAACAGCCTGTCAGTTAGTTAGGCTAGCTATTACAACTAACAGCCTGTCAGTTAGTTAGGCTAGCTATTACAACTACTAGCCTGTCAGTTAGTTAGGCTAGCTATTACAACTAACAGCCTATATTAGTTAGGCTAGCTATTACAACTACTAGCCTGTCAGTTAGTTAGGCTAGCTATTACAACTAACAGCCTGTCAGTTAGTTAGGCTAGCTATTACAACTACTAGCCTATGTTAGTTAGTTAGGCTAGCTATTACAACTAACAGCCTGTCAGTTAGTTAGGCTAGCTATTACAACTACTAGCCTGTCAGTTAGTTAGGCTAGCTATTACAACTAACAGCCTGTCAGTTAGTTAGGCTAGCTATTACAACTAACAGCCTGTCAGTTAGTTAGGCTAGCTATTACAACTACTAGCCTGTCAGCTAGTTAGGCTAGCTATTACAACTAACAGCCTGTCAGTTAGTTAGGCTAGCTATTACAACTACTAGCCTGTCAGTTAGTTAGGCTAGATATTACAACTAACAGCCTATGTTAGTTAGTTAGCTTAGCTATTACAACTAATAAAATATGTTAGTTATTTACCCTAGCTGTTACAACTAATAGCCTATGTTAGTTAGTTAGGCTAGCTATTACAACTAACAGCCTGTCAGTTAGTTAGGCTAGCTATTACAACTAACAGCCTGTCAGTTAGTTAGGCTAGCTATTACAACTAACAGCCTATGTTAGTTAGGCTAGCTATTACAACTAATTGCCTATGTTAGTTAGTTAGGCTAGATATTACAACTAACAGCCTATGTTAGTTAGTTAGCTTAGCTATTACAACTAATAAAATATGTTAGTTATTTACCCTAGCTGTTACAACTAATAGCCTATGTTAGTTAGTTAGGCTAGCTATTACAACTAACAGCCTGTCAGTTAGTTAGGCTAGCTATTACAACTAACAGCCTGTTAGTTAGTTAGGCTAGCTATTACAACTAACAGCCTATGTTAGTTAGTTAGGCTAGCTATTACAACTAACAGCCTATGTTAGTTAGTTAGGCTAGCTATTACAACTACTAGCCTATGTTAGTTAGTTAGGCTAGCTATTACAACTAACAGCCTATGTTAGTTAGTTAGGCTAGATATTACAACTAATTGCCTATGTTAGTTAGCTAGGCTAGATATTACAACTAACAGCCTATGTTAGTTAGTTAGCTTAGCTATTACAACTAATAAAATATGTTAGTTAGTTAGCTATTACATTTTTACATGTGGTCCTCTGTAGCTCAATTGGTAGAGCATGGCGCTTGTAACGCCAGGGTAGTGGGTTCGATCCCCGGGACCACCCATACGTAAACATGTATGCGCACATGACTGTAAGTCGCTTTGGATAAAAGCATCTGCTAAATGGCAAGTTATTATTATGTCATTTAGAATTTATCCAATTTGCTGAGTAGAGTGTTGGAAGCTATTTTGTAAATGACATCGCCGAAGTCAAGGAACGGTAGGATAGTCAGTTTTACAAGGGCATGTTTAGCAGCATGAGTGAAGGAGGCTTTGTTGCGAAATAGGAAGACAATTCTAGATTTAACTTTGGATTGGAGATGCTTAATGTGAGTCTGGAAGGAGAGTTTACATTACATTTACATTACATTTACGTCATTTAGCAGACGCTCTTATCCAGAGCAACTTACAGGAGCAATTAGGGTTAAGTGCCTTGCTCAAGGGCACATCGACAGATTTTTCACCTAGTCGGCTCGGGGATTAGAACCAGCGACCTTTCGGTTACTGGCACAACGCTCTTAACCACTAAGCTACCTGCCATCCCGTTTACAGTCTAACCAGACACCTAGGTATTTGTAGTTGTCCAAATATTCTAAGTCAGACCCGCCGAGAGTAGTGATTCTAGTCGGGTGGGCAAGTGCAAGCAGCGTTCGATCGAACAGCATGCATTTAGTTTTACTAGCATTTAAGAGCAGTTGGAGGCCACGGAAGGAGTGTTGTATGGCATTGAAGCTCGTTTGGAGGTTTGTTAACACGGTGTCCAATGAAGGGCCAGATGTATACAAAATGGTGTTGTCTGCGTAGAGGTGGCTCTGAGAGTCACCAGCAGCAAGAGCGACATCATTGATATACACAGAGAATAGAGTCGGCCCGAGAATTGAACCCTGTGGCACCCTCATAGAGACTGGCCCTCCGATTTGACAAATTGAACTCTATCTGAGAAGTAATTGGTGAACCAGGCGAGGCAGTCATTTGAGAAACCAAGGCTATTTAGTCTGCCAATAAGAATGTGGTGATTGACAGAGTCAAAAGCTTTGGCCAGGTCGATGAAGATGGCTGCACAGTACTGTCTTTTATTGATTGCGGTTATTATATCGTTTAGGACCTTGAGCATGGCTGAGATGCACCCATTACCAGCTCGGAAACCCGATTGCATAGCGGAGAAGGTACGGTGGGATTCGAAATGGTCGGTGATCTGTTTGCTAACTTGGCTTTCAAATACTTTCGAAAGGCAGGGCAGGATGGATATAGGTCTGTAACAGTTTGGATCTAGAGTGTCACCCCCTTTTGAAGAGGGGGATGACCGCGGCAGCTTTCCAATCTCTGGGAATCTCAGACGATACGAAAGAGAGGTTGAACAGGATAGTAATAGGGTTTATGGCAATTTCGGCGGCTAATTTTAGAAAGAAAGGGTCCAGATTGTCTAGCCCAGCAGATTTGTAGGGGTCCAGATTTAGCAGCTCTTTCAGGACATCAGTTATCTGAATTTGGGTGAAGCAGAAGGGGGGGGGGGGGGGGGGCATGGGCAAGTTGCAGCGGAGGGTGCAGAGCTGGTGGCCGGGGTAGTGGTAGCCAGGTGGAAAGCATGGCCAGCCGTGGCAAAATGCTTAATGAAATTCTCGATTATCGTAGATTTATCGGTAGTGACAGTGTTTCCTAGCCTCAGTGCAGTGGGTAGCTGGGAGGAGGTGCTCTTATTCTCCATGGACTTTACAGTGTCCCAAAACTTTTTGGAGTTAGTGCTACAGGATGCAAATTTCTGTTTGAAAAAGCTAGCCTTTGCTTTCCTAACTGATTGTGTATATTGGTTCCTGACTTCCCTGAAAAGTTGCATATCGCGGGGGCTGTTCGATGCTAATGCAGTATGCCACAGGATGTTTTTGTGCTGGTCAAGGGCAGTCAAGTCTGGGGTGAACCAGGTGCTATATCTGTTCTTAGTTCTGAATTTTTTGAATGGGGCATGCTTATTTAAGATGGAGAGGAAAGCACTTTTGAAGAACATCCAGGCATCCTCTACTGACGGAATGAGGTCAATATCCATCTAGGATACCTGGGCCAGGTCAATTAGAAAGGCCTGCTCGCTGAAGTGTTTTAGGGAGCGTTTGACAGTGATGAGGGGTGGTCGTTTGACTGCAGACCCATTACGGACGCAGGCAATGAGGCAGTGATCGCTGAGATCCTGGTTGAAGACAGCGGAGGTGTATTTAGAGGGTAAATTAGTCAGGATGATATCTATGAGGGTACCCATGTTTACGGATTTAGGGTTGTACCTGGTAGGTTCCTTGATAGTTTGTGTGAGATTGAAGGCATCTAGCTTAGATTGTAGGATGGCCGGGGTGTTAAGCATATCCCAGTTTAGGTCACCAAGCAGTACGAACTCTGAGGATAGATGGGGGCAAGCAATTCACATATGGTGTCCAGGGCACAACTGGGGGCTGAGGGGGGTCTGTAGCAAGCGGAAAAAGTGAGAGACTTATTTCTGGAAAGGTGGATTTTTAGAAGTAGAAGCTCAAACTGTTTGGGCACAGACCTGGATAGTATGATAGAGCTCTGCAGGCTATCTCTACAGTAGATTGCAACTCCGCCCCCTTTGGCAGTTCTATCTAGACGGAAAATGTTGTAGTTCGGAATGGACATTTCTGAATCTTTGGTGGTCTTCCCAAGCCAGGATTCAGACACTGCTAGAACATCAGGGTTGGCAGAGTGTGCTAACGCAGTGAATAACTCAAACTTGGGGAGGTGGCTTCTGATGTTAACATGAAAGAAACCAAGGCTTTTACGGTTACAGAAGTCAACAAATGATAGCGCCTGGGGGGTAGGAGTGATACTGGGGGCTACAGGGCCTGGGTTAACCTCTACATCACCAGAGGAACAGAGGAGGAATAGAATAAGGATACGGCTAAAGGCTTTAAGAACTGGTCTTCTAGTGCGTTGGGTACAGAGAATAAAAGGGGCAGATTTCCGGGCGTTGTAGAATAGATTCAGGGCATTATGTACAGACAAGGATATGGAAGGATATGAGTACAGTGGAGGTACACCTAAGCATTGGGTAACGATGAAAGAGAGACCATCACTGGAGGTACCGATTGAGCCGGTCTCCGCATATATATGGGGGGTGGGACAAAGGAGCTCTCTGAGGCTGGTTGAGCTGAACTTGGGGCTCTACATTGAAATTGTATAATAAGAACTAACCTAAACAGCAATAGGCAAGGCATATTGACATGGGAGAGAGGCATAACGCAATCACAGGTGTTATTCGAGAGGGCTAAGACAACAACTGGTAATGGCGATGAAAGTTTGGGCTGAGGCTAAACAGATGAACAGGATGGGGTACCGTGTAAAGGAACAGTCCAGCAGGCATCAGCTGTGTAGCTGAGTGATCATAAGGTCCAGTGAACAGCAATAGGTAAGTCCGGGAGCAGTTCGTAGGCTGCTACAGCACAGGCGAGCTGGAGGCACGGCTGTTGATTGCGCGTGCTAGCGGGCCCGGGGCTAGCAGATGGATCTTCATGGTCGTCGCAACAGGAAGCCTGTTGAAACCACATCAGACGATTACGTCGGCAGACCAGTCGTGATGGATCGGCGGGGTTCCTTGTCGACACTAGGAGGTCCCGTCCGGTTGACAGAGAGGTAGATAGCCAGGAGATGGGCCTGGCTCGAGGCTAGCTCAAGGCTAACTGGTATGTCGGGAAGTGGTGATTAGCCAACAACAGCCATTCGGATGCAGCTAGCTAGTTGCGATGGTCTGGTGTTAAGGTCCAGTGATTCAGTGATTCCGGCAGAAAATCCGAAATGCTCTGGGTCGATAGCACGCTGTGCAGACTGGCCGATAATTGTCCAGGCTAGAGCTGGTTGGTAGGTAGTGCAGGCCACGGACAGTGGTGAAGACCGCTAACGGTGGCTAATAGCAAGTAGCTAGTTAGCTGGCTAGCTGGCTAGTTTCAGCCGTGGGTTCTTGATAAAAATAAAGAAATAATAGAATCCGTTCCACATTGGGTGAGGCGGGTTGCAGGAAAGTATATTTAGTTAAAGGATGGAAAGTGAGATAGTGAAATATATACGAATAAAAAGACAAAAAAAAAAAAATGGCTATTTACACGAGGACACAATACAATACACGACCGCACTGCTACGCCATCTTGGTTAGGCTAGCTATTACAACTAATAACCGATGTTAGTTAGTTAGGCTAGCTATTACAACTAATAACCGATGTTAGTTAGTTAGGCTAGCTATTACAACTAATAACCGATGTTAGTAAGGCTAGCTATTACAACTAATAGCCTATGTTAGTTAGTTAGGCTAGCTATTACAACTAATAACCGATGTTAGTAAGGCTAGCTATTACAACTAATAGCCTATGTTAGTTAGTTAGGCTAGCTATTACAACTAATAGCATATGTTAATTAGTTAGGCTAGCTATTAAAATAATATCCTATGTTAGTTAGTTAATTAGTTAGGCTAGCTATTACAACTAATAGCCTATGTTAGTTAGTTAGGCTAGCTATTACAACTAATAGCCTATGTTAGTTAGTTAGGCTAGCTATTACAACTAATAGCCTATGTTAGTTAGTTAGGATAGCTATTACAACTAATTACCTATTTTAGTTAGTTAGTTAGGCTAGCTATTACAACTAATAACCTATGTTAGTTAGTTAGTTAGGCTACATTAAAATGCTGAAACCTGACCGTAGCTGCTCATCTAGAATGATTCAAAGGTTTACAAAAATACCTTTGTTTGTAGATGCATTGGCTTGTATTAAATGACATCATCTCTGTGTGTGTGTCATGTGTGATGCATGCTCCTAAATAAATACAGCTGGCCGTGCGCCCATGCACACAATCATATTACCAGTTTGCCATTTTGAATGCAACTCCCTATTTATAATTGGCCAGTATGAAATGTAGGCTATTATGTAAATCCTGTGCCAATTAAAGACTGTATCTAGGAATATTTTATAGCCTGCCTATGTGCCGATCTTTAACTCTTAATTCTACTAGATCACATCATGTGGTCCCTCTCTTCACTCTTTTCTCCTCTTTGTCCCCTTTCTTTCTCTTCAATCACTCTCTCTGCTCCCTCGATCCCTCTTTTCCATCTCTATCCTCTCTGCTTCCCTTCCCTATTTCCTCTCCCGCTCTCTCATCCATCTCCTCTGCTCCCTCCCTCCCTCCCTTCCTCTCCCCTCTCCCTCTCTCTCTCTCTCTCTCTCTCATCTGTCTCTCTCCGCGGCCCCCTCTTTCCCTCTCCCTCTCTAACCATGTGATTTACGTGTTTGACAATGCTCTCTCATGTCCCTCTGTTTCGGTTGCTAGGGAGGGGAGACAGTCCTAGGCAACGTTGTACGCAAACCTCCAGCCGAGACGCGAGAAACAGGATAACGTACACTAGTTTGAACCATCAAGAGGCGACGGTGAAGAGTGGACCGAGCGACCGCGCGCAACCGATGGTTTTCATAGTAGCCACATTGAAAATTCTCCATTTTGTATACAGGCGACGGTCTAGTGACTTTGGGCAGCAAGATGACGACATTAACGATGCCCGGAATGCGATAAGTGCGCAACTGTCATCACCAAAGTGGACTTCCCTTTTGCTCTTTCACTTTGCCGCTGGCCAGGTCAACACATCACATCACCACACAGCTGCGTAGCCGCCTGCGCGTCGAGCTGGCCTCCGACTCGCTCTCTCGACGGACTGACCAGACAGTCAAACCACCGCGAAGACTCCAAGAGAGGATCCACTGGTTTTTTGGGGGGTGATTGTTGTTCTGCGGAACAGTGGAACAGGTGACACTGACATCTGCTCCATCTGTCGAGCTGAATTCAAGCTCATATGGAAACTAATATGAAATGTCTAGAGCCCTGAGGTAGTCGTCTGTTAACACAGGGCAGAGAACATATCTGCTGAAAACTTCCATGGAGTAAAGTAGCCGACAGTAAGACGCGGACAGCATCCAACTGAATATATGATACCCAAATGGCAAGTCTGCGTCGGTTGGAAGTTTGTGGAGCCATTTTATCTGTTCTGGGAAGACATTTATACTCCTATTCACATTGGTCGACTGCTCGGCTGACTCCAAACAGACACGAAGGGACTATGTTTTATCATAAAAATTCAGCTTTATATTGTTGAGTTAAATTATTATTATTATTATTATTATTATTATTGTTATTATTATTATTATTATTATTATTATTATTATTATTATTATTATTATCACCACTACTCAGCTGCTTTTGGTTGTTGATAATAATAAGCTTCCAATTGGCTTATTCATCCCCCCTCCTCTCCCCTTGAACTATTCCCCAGGTCGTTGCTGTAAATGAGAATGTGTTCTCAGTCAACTTACCTGGTAAAATAAGTGTAAAAATTAAAAAATTAAAATGACAAATCCGTCAATATTATTGTAATGTATAGATGTCAGTTGACACCTCATCTAATGTGGGGCGGTCAGACAGGGCCACTCCTAGTACCATGTGTGGGTCTGTGGCTGCTGAGCTAGCAGAGAGAAATCACTGGCCTATTAGGGTACACAATGCCCCCTGTTGCTGCGGGTCCTGCCACTGGCTCCTTTCTCCACCACTTCAGAGAAGTATCCTCCGACCGGGCTGACCAGCACCAGCCTCAGTTCAGAGTAGTATCCTCCGACCGGGCTGACCAGCACCAGAACCAGCGACAGCCTCAAACCCAGCCTCAGCCTCAGCCCCAGCCCCAGCCTCAGCCTCAGCCTCAGCCTCAGCCCCAGCCTCAGCCTCAGCCCCAGCCAGACGAGCCCCAGCCTCAGCCCCAACCCCAGTCTCAGACAAGGCTTCAGCCTCATCGCCTGATTCCATCCTGACTCAGGCAGTATCCAACGGCAGGCTGCCGGGCCACGGGCGTAGCAACGGGCGTAGCAACGGACACGGCATGGGCAACTCCTCCAGAAAGGAGGAGGAGGACGAGGAAGAGGAGGAGAAGGATGGGGAGAAGGAGAAAGTAATGGCGGAGGAGAAGAGGAGGAGGAGGAAGAAGAAGAAAGAGGAGGAGATGGAGGACGATGAGCTGCCCTTAGGGGTGGAGGAGATGCTGGCGAGCGGAGATCCCGTCTTGGACCTGAGCTATAAGAAGTTCCGGAGGTTACCCGGTGTGGTCTGTGGGCTACGCCACCTGGAGAAGCTGTACGTGTGTGGGAACAGCCTACGGACCCTCCCGGAGAACATCGTCCAACTGAAGGGCCTCCGCATCCTGGCTCTGGACTTCAACAAGATGGAGGACGTCCCGTTGGCTATCTGTCAGCTCCGCAACCTGACGCGTCTCTACCTGGGCTCCAACCGCCTGATATCCCTCCCTCCGGAGCTACGCAACCTTCAGAGCCTCCGCTGCCTCTGGATGGAGAGCAACTACTTCACGTGCTTCCCCCGCCAGCTCTACGACTTACCCCACCTCAGGTCCCTCCAGATGGGGGACAATAGGCTACGGACCCTGCCTCCGGACCTGTGGCGCATGGAGGCCCTGCGGGGACTGTGGCTCTACGGAAACCGCTTCACCGAGTTCCCCCGGGTCTTACTCCGCATGGTGGATCTGGAGATCTTAGACCTGGACAAGAACAAGATCGAGGTGTTCCCTAACCTGAGCCGGCTCCCCGCCCTCCGCCTCTTCTCCTACGACCACAACCCCGTGGAGGGGCCTCCCGGCGTGGGAGAGGAGGTGTTGCTGGTTGGGGAGGGGGCCCAGGAAGAGCTCCAGGATCGGGCGGACAGGAAGGCTAAGAAGGAGCAGGAGGCGAGGGACGCGGAGGAGGCGGTGCTGGCCGGGGACGGGCCTGTGATCCAGGGCATTCTAAAGACGGCCAAACAGAACAGTGCGTCGCACGCCGGGCACAAGTACAATGAGGTGGTAACCGTGGCGATGCCCCTAACCGAGGAGGAGAGGAGGAAGAAGGAGATGGAGGCGGAGTTAGAGAGGGCGTTGAACGATTACGGGGCGGGGCTTGAGTATGACCTAGAGGGGATAGAATATGAGAAGGAGGAGCTTATATGCGAGGGGGAAGGGTTTGAGGGGTATGATGGTGGGGATTTGGAGTACGAACGAGGAGATATGGACTATGAGTATGAGGAGGGGGAGGAGCTAGAGGAACCAGGAAGACAAGGGGGCCGGCATTGATGACTGACTGATTGACTCCTCCTCCTGCAAAGGCTCAGACTCCTCCCCTCCTAAATCTAGACTTGTTTGACATTGCGGCAGACATTGCAGGCGACTGACTGATCTACAAGTCACCTTGCATCATAAATAACTACTTAGAATTATTTGTAGATCAGTCAGTCACAATTGACCTTCAATGCATCACGGATTTGATGCTCTCGGACACAGCCTCTCACTCCTCCCTTCTTAAGACGTTGACCCTTCCTCTTCCTCTTCCGAAGACTCTGAATACTTGACAGCTTCCTGATTTTCACTAGGTGGGGAATTTGAGAACTAAGTGGACAAGATATGGGCAAAATGCCCAGGAATTAGCTATCAAGTGAATTAAAATATTTTTCTTCTGCCTTCCTTGGCTAGGCTAGACATTTTTATGAGAACGCTCCAGCTGTCATGACAACGCCCAACCAGAAGGTTGTTTAAACTTTAGTAAATCCTGTGTGAAATGAATGAATGAGTGAATGAATGAATGAATGACTAGCCTCCTGAACCTGTTACTTTGTCTTTCTCTCTGTAGTTAGCAGTAGGACAGGGCTGAGACACTAAATGACTCATTAGATGTTTTTCTAACTGACCTGAAGATAGATTCATGCACTGGCACATTGCGGAGATGATGGATGGATGGCAGGCGGCGGCGTCTTTGCCAACTCGGCAAATTGGCAAGTCAGAGCAGGACTCAGGTGATGCTGTGTGTGTGTGTGTCAATGTGTGTGGTGTGTGTGTGCTTGGAGTGTGTGTGTGTGTGTGTGTATTTGAGTGTTTGTGTGTGAATGCGGACACGCAAGTGTGTGTATATGTGTGCGTGTGTGAACGTGTACACGTTTGAGTGTGTGTGTGCTTGGAGTGTGTGTGTGTGTGTGTGAACGCGTACACGTTTGAGTGTGTGTTTTGAAGTGGGGGTATACATGTACCTATTACCTTGTAATGTGATACAGTTTGTTTTGTCAATTCCATTATGTGTGCAAAGGAAATCTAATCTTGCCTCATTAAATAATGATTGAGTTTATCAGGTTGGAGTGAATCATTCATACACAGGGAGACCAGGGCCGTATCCACTAAGCTTCTCAGGAATCTGTTACAACTCCCAGCTCAGAGGGGGTTTTAGGACGATGTTCAGACAATATCTGAGCCAAGAGGTAAATCTACTGTGCATCAAATGTTGCAATGATAAAACGTTTGATATAATATTCCCCTGACACGATCACCTCTCTTATAGTATTGCCTAATATGTCGAGGACCGAGTTTTGGGAAACACTGATGTAGGTCATTAAATAATCTAAAGAAAAATGTGTTTATTTATTAGCCTAGTGGTTATTAGTATTTAGGCATGTCATGTGAAATAGGCCTCATTGTCAAAAGCGCAAAGAGATACTGTTGCTATTAGGTCTAGAATATTTATGGATTGATCATATCAAAACAGAAATATGAAAACATTATTTTATTTCCAAAGCAATTTCATGTGGCACAGGAACCCCTGACTTGCTGCATTTTTCTATTATCAAGACAGCTGCTGGTAACTGGGCCCGCATTCACACTGTCTGAGAGTAGGAGTCCTGATCTAGGATCAGTTTAGCCTTTTAGATCATAATTAATACGATAAAATGGACGGGGGGGGACCTGATCCTAGATCAGCATGCCTTTTGAAAACTGCACAAAGAGATCTAGGGTGTCACGTGAAGGGTAACATCAATAATTAAGCCGTTCAAAAATTGCACTAGTTAGAAGCAAATATTAAGCTTAATTGGTGTAATGTACAAGACAGTAAAAATGTATTGAAGACCACTAACTTTTCCCTCATTGTCTTTGTAAATGTGTCCATTACTTGTTGATGTTTCTCATCCATTTTGTCTTGTTTGCGGACAGTGGCTGTGTTCTTTGTAAGTACACAATCCAACAGCATCATTTGTACAGTATTCATTACCCAATCCTTAACAAGATCTTCACCTCCCTCCTTCCCTCTGCCAGTGGCGGGGAGTGTTATCAGTACTCTCCTGAGCATGTTTGTGCCAAGAGGGAGAGAGAGAGTTGGAGAGAGAGAGAGATAGATGTGAGGGGGATAGAGGGAAGAGAGAAAGAGTGAGAGAGAGAGGGGTGGGGGATAGAGGGAAGAGAGAAAGAGAGAGAGAGAGAGAGAGAGAGAGAGAGAGAAGTGGAGAGAGGGGGAGAGAAAGAGAGAGAGGAGAAAGAGAGAGAGCGGGAGAGGAGGGGGGTGGGGAGAGCGAGAGAAAGGGAGAGCGAGGAGGAGAGGAGAGAGGGGTGAATAGTTGCCTGGGGTACTTCTCCATAAAAGGCATGTGGAGGAGAGACGTTTTAAACACGAGATGGAATGTCACCAAGAAAACAAGGGAGAGAAGAGAGAGAGAGACCACTATGCAGGTACAGTTAGGATGCGTCACAAATGGCATCCTGTCATGCCTTATGGGCGCTGGTCTAAAGTAGTGCACTATCTAGGGAATAGGATGCCATTTGGGAAGCAGTTAGAGAAAACACAACTCTACACTCAGAGGAGAGGGTCATAGGTCAGCTGGCATCAGAGAGGAGAGGGTCATAGGTCAGCTGGCATCAGAGAGGAGAGGGTCATAGGTCAGCTGATATCAGAGAGGAGAGAGGAGAGGGTCATAGGTCAGCTGGCATCAGAGATGAGAGGGTCATAGGTCAGCTGGCATCAGAGAGGAGAGGGTCATAGGTCAGCTGGCATCAGAGATGAGAGGGTCATAGGTCAGCTGGCATCAGAGAGGAGAGGGTCATAGGTCAGCTGGCATCAGAGATGAGAGGGTCATAGGTCAGCTGGCATCAGAGAGGAGAGGGTCATAGGTCAGCTGGCATCAGAGATGAGAGGGTCATAGGTCAGCTGGCATCAGAGAGGAGAGGGTCATAGGTCAGCTGATATCAGAGAGGAGAGAGGAGAGGGTCATAGGTCAGCTGGCATCAGAGAGGAGAGGGTTATAGGTCAGCTGGCATCAGAGAGGAGAGAGGAGAGGGTCATTGGCCATCTGGCATCAGAGATGAGAGGGTCATAGGCCAGCTGACATCAAAGAGGAGAGGGTCATAGGTCAGCTGGCATCAGAGAGGAGAGAGGGTCATAGGTCAGCTGGCATCAGAGATGAGAGGGTCATAGGTCAGCTGGCATCAGAGAGGAGAGGGTCATAGGTCAGCTGATATCAGAGAGGAGAGAGGAGAGGGTCATAGGTCAGCTGGCATCAGAGAGGAGAGGGTTATAGGTCAGCTGGCATCAGAGAGGAGAGGGTCATAGGTCAGCTGGCATCAGAGAGGAGAGGGTCATAGGTCAGCTGGCATCAGAGAGGAGAGGGTCATAGGTCAGCTGGCATCAGAGAGGAGAGGGTCATAGGTCAGCTGGCATCAGAGATGAGAGGGTCATAGGTCAGCTGGCATCAGAGAGGAGAGGGTAATAGGTCAGATGGCATCAGAGAGGAGAGGGTCATTGGCCAGTTGGCATCAGAGATGAGAGGGTCATAGGCCAGCTGACATCAAAGAGGAGAGGGTCATAGGTCAGCTGGCATCAGAGAGGCGAGGGTCATAGGTCAGCTGGCATCAGAGAGGAGAGGGTCATAGGTCAGCTGGCATCAGAGAGGAGAGGGGTCATAGGTCAGCTGGCATCAGAGAGGAGAGGTTCATAAGTCAGCTGCCATCAGAGAGGAGAGAGGAGAGGGTCATTGGCCAGCTGGCATCAGAGATGAGAGGGTCATAGGCCAGCTGACATCAAAGAGGAGAGGGTCATAGGTCAGCTGGCATCAGAGAGGAGAGAGGAGAGGGTCATATGTCAGCTGGCATCAGAGAGAGTAGAGGGTCATATGTCAGCTGGCATCAGAGAGGAGAGAGGGTCATTGGTCAGCTGGCATCAGAGAGGAGAGGGTCATAAGTCAGCTGGCATCAGAGAGGAGAGAGGGTCATAGGTCAGCTGGCATCAGAGAGGAGAGAGGGTCATAGGTCAGCTGGCATCAGAGAGGAGAGAGGGTCATTGGTCAGCTGGCATCAGAGAGGAGAGGGTCATAGGTCAGCTGACATCAGAGACGAGAGGGTCATAGGTCAGCTGGCATCAGAGAGGAGAGGGTCATAGGTCAGCTGGCATCAGAGAGGAGAGGGTCATAGGTAAGCTGGCACCAGAGAGGAATGGGTCATAGGTCAGCTGGCATCAGAGAGGAGAGGGTCATAGGTCAGCTGGCATCAGAGAGAGAGGGTCATAGGTCAGCTGGCATCAGAGGAGAGAGGAGAGGGCCATAGGTCAGCTGGCATCAGAGAGAGAAGGTCATAGGTCAGCTGGCATCAAATGACATTATGAAGGGCAGCTCAGAACAGCTGAAGATGGATTTTAAAGAACTGATTGGGTCTCTACTTGACACCAACAAACTGGCCCTCTGCCCTCCCTAAATCGTGGCATTGAACGGTCCAGCAGACTTTTAGCCCTCCATAACTGGCTACGAGACTATTGCAGCTCTGTGGGTGTAACATTTATTGACAATTTTGATACCTTCTGTCAACAAAGCTCGTATTATAAGGAGGATGGGATCCACCCAAATCATTTGGGTTCCTGGATCCTTTCACAGCATTATAAGGCTGTGTTGAGACAATGACTTATCAATGACCCAAGTCCAGCTAATTTAATCCCTACCATTGTGTCTCTGAGTTGTCATAATGATTCAGCAAATGTACATTATCCTAGGGGCGTTGGAAGACACAATGTAAATAACCTAATTTATGTCCCTCTTACTGCCCTGAATACCTCTGCTGATCCTACAGCTATTGTGGGCAGTAATCATGAGCCTATGAACCAGAGTAATACTGTTAGCACTGAGGCGGTGTGCCCTAGTAGGAAGTCCACTGTGTGCAGCTCACCCTGCAGTAACATAAATAACATGAGTATGTCTACCTCTGCTAAGCATCTCAGTAAAGCAAGAAAAATGATCAAGCATCCCAGAAAGTGTTAAAAATAGCCCATGTTAACATAAGTAGCTTAAGAAAGAAGGTTCATGAAATCAATAATTTGCTAGTAACAGATGACATTCATATTCTGACTATCTCTGAAACTCACCTAGATAATACCTTTGATGATACAGTGGTAGCAATACAAGGTTATAACATTTACAGAAAATACAGAAATGCCAAAGGTGGAGGTGTTGGGTCTATATTCCGAACCACATTCCTGTAAAGCTTAGAGAGGATCTCATATTAAATACTGTTGAAGTAATATGGCTACAGGTTCATCTGCCTTACCTAAAGCCCATTCTGGTGGGAAGCTGCTGTAGACCAGCAAGTGCTAACAGTCAGTATCTGGATAATATGTGTGAAATGCTTGATAATATATGTTATATCAATAGAGAGGTATACTTTCTTGGTGATTTAAATATTGACTGGCTTTCATCAGGCTGCCCACTCAAGAGAAAGCTTAAAACTGTAACCAGTGCCTGCAACCTGGTTCAGGTTATCAGTCAACCTACCAGGGTAGTTAGAAACAGTACAGGAATTAAATCATCAACATGTATTGATCATATCTTAACTAATGCTGCAGAGATTTGTTTGAAAACAGTATCCAAATCCATTGGATGTAGTGATCACAATATAGTAGCCATATCTAGGAAAACCAAAGTTCCAAAGGCTGGGCCTAATATAGTGTATAAGAGGTCATACAATACGTTTTGTAGTGATTCCTATGTTGTTGATGTGAATAATATTTGTTGGTCTGTGGTGTGTAATGACGAGCAACCAGACGCTGCACTTGTCACATTTATGAAATTGCTTATCCCAGTTACTAATAAGCATGCACCCATTAAGAAAATGACTGAAAAAACAGTTAAATCCCCGTGGATTGATGAGGAATTGATAAATTGTATGGTTGACAGGGATGAGGCAAAAGAGATGGCAAATAGGTCTGGCTGTACAACTGATTGGAAAACACATTGCAAATTGAGAAATCATGTGACTAAACTGAATAAAAAGAAGAAGAAACTACACTATGAAACAAAGATAAATGAAATAAAGAATGATAGTAAAAAGCTTTGGAGCACCTTAAATGAATATTTGGGCAAAAAGGCAAACTCAGCTCCATCATTCATTGAATCAGATGGTTAATTCATCACAAAACACACTGATATTGCCAACTACTTTAATGATTTTTTCATTGGCAAGATTAGCAAACTTAGGCATGACATGCCAGCAATAACCGGGGGGGGGGGGGGGGGGGGGGCAGTGCAAATAGTCCGGGTAGCCATGATTAGCTGTTTAGGAGTCTTATGGCTTGGGGGTAGAAGCTGTTGAGAAGTATTTTGGACCTAGACTTGGCACTCCGGTACCGCTTGCCGTGCGGTAGCAGAGAGAACAGTCTATGACTAGGGTGGCTGGAGTCTTTGACAATTTTGAGGGCCTTCCTCTGACACCGCCTGGTATAGAGGTCCTGGATGGCAGGAAGCTTGGCCCCAGTGATGTACTGGGCCGTACGCACTACCCTCTGTAGTGCCTTACGGTCGGAGGCCAAGCAGTTGCCATACCAGGCGGTGATGCAACCAGTCAGGATGCTCTCGATGGTGCAGCTGTAGAATTTTTTGAGGATCTGAGGACCCATGCCAAATCTTTTCAGTCTCCTGAGGGGGAATAGGCTTTGTCGTGCCCTCTTTACGACTGTCTTGGTGTGTTTGGACCATGATAGTATGTTGGTGATGTGGACACCAAGGAACTTGAAGCTCTCAACCTGTTCCACTACAGCCCTGTCGATGAGAATGGGGGCGTGCTCAGTCCTCTTTTTTTTCCTGTAGTCCACAATCATCTCCTTTGTCTTGATCACGTTGAGGGAGAGGTTGTTGTCCTGGCACCACACGGCCAGATCTCTGACCTCCTCCCTATAGGCTGTCTCATCGTTGTCGGTGATCAGGCTTACCACTCTTGTGTCGTCTGCAAACTTAATGATGGTGTTGGAGTCGTGCCTGGCCATGCAGTCATGGGTGAACAGGGACTACAGGAGGGGACTAAGCACGCACCCCTGAGGGGCCCCCGTGTTGAGGATCAGTGTGGCAGATGTGTTGTTACCTACCCTTACCACCTGGGGGCAGCCCGTCAGGAAGTCCAGGATCCAGTTGCAGAGGGAGGTGTTTAGTCCCAGGATCCTTAGCTTAGTGATGAGCTTTGAGGGCACTATGGTGTTGAATGCTGAGCTGTAGTCAATGAATAGCATTCTAACGTAGGTGTTCCTCTTGTCCAGGTGGGAAAGGGCAGTGTGGAGTGCAATAGAGATTGCATCATCTGTGGATCTGTTGGGGCGGTATGCAAATTGGAGTGGGTCTAGGGTTTCTGGGATAATGGTGTTGATGTGAGCCATGACCAGCCTTTCAAAGCACTTCATGGCTACAGACGTCAGTGCTACGGGTCGGTAGTCATTTAGGCAGGTTATCTTAGAGTCCTTGGGCACGGGGACTATGGTGGTCTGTTTGAAACATGTTGGTATTACAGACTCAGTCAGGGACATGTTGAAAATGTCAGTGAAGACACTTGCCAGTTGGTCACCACATGCTCGGAGTACACGTCCTGGTAATCCGTCTGGCCCTGCGGCCTTGTGAATGTTGACCTGCTTAAAAGTCTTACTCACATCGGCTACGGAGAGCGTGATCACATAGTCATCCGGAACATCTGATGCTCTCATGCATGCTTCAGTGTTGCTTGCCTCGAAGCGAGCATAGAAGTGGTTTAGCTCGTCTGGAAGTCTTGTGTCACTGGGCAGCTCGCGGCTGTGCTTCCCTTTGTAGTCTGTAATAGTTTTCAAGCCCTGCCACATCCGACGAGCGTCAGAGCCGGTGTAGTACGATTCAATCTTAGTCCTGTATTGACTCTTTGCCTGTTTGATGGTTCGTCGGAGGGCATAGCGGGATTTCTTATAAGCGTCCGGGTTAGAGTCCCGCTCCTTGAAAGCACCAGCTCTACCCTTTAGCTCAGTGCGGATGTTTCCTGTAATCCATGGCTTCTGGTTGGGGTATGTACGTACGGTCACTGTGGGGACGACATCATCGATGCACTTATTGATGAAGCCAGTGACTGATGTGGTGTACTCCTCAATGCTATCTGAAGAATCCCGGAACATTGAGCAAGTTGAGGAGACTAAATTGTCTCTCTGTCCTGTCTCTGTACTGTCTCTCTGTCCTGTCTCTGTCCTGTCTCTCTGTCCTGTCTCTGTGTCCTGTCTCTGTCCTGTCTCTCTGTTCTGTCTCTGTGTCCTGTCTCTCTGTCCGGTGTCTCTGTTCTGTGTCCTGTGTCTGTGTCCTGTCTCTCTGTCCTGTGTCTGTGTCCTGTCTCTCTGTCCTGTGTCTCTGTCCTGTGTCTGTGTCCTGTGTCTGTGTCCTGTTTCACTGTCCTGTGTCTCTGTCCTGTATCTGTGTCCTGTCTCTCTGTGTCTGTGTCCTGTGTCTGTGTCCTGTCTCTGTGTCCTGTGTCTCTGTCCTGTGTCGCTGTCCTGTCTCTCTGTCCTGTCTCTCTGTCCTGTCTCTGTGTCCTGTCTCTCTGTCCTGTCTCTGTGTCCTGTCTCTGTGTCCTGTGTCTCTGTCCTGTGTCTCTGTCCTGTCTCTGTCCTGTGTCTCTGTCCTGTCTGCATCCTGTCTCTCTGTCCTGTCTCTCTGTCCTGTGTGTCTGTCCTGTCTCTGTGTCCTGTGTCTCTGTCCTGTGTCTCTGTCTCTCCTAGCCTCTGTTCATGATCCTTGTATCATCTCCATGAGGCTCGTGTCTGCAGTGTGCTATCCTCTGTCCTGTCTCTTCTTTCCTGCGTCTCATTGAAAGAGTCAAATAGTCATCCATCTGTTGAAATATGTATGGAGAGAATCATGTGTCAATCAGTCACTGTTGTTTCTATAGAGACGTTACTGTGACTGGCTGCATATTGCAAAGCAACATTACTGCCTATTAGGCTGAATATCCTAATATCCATCTACTATGTCCTTGTGAAGACCTCAATATTATCTGTAAAGATTACGTCTCAGATTACGTCTCAGATTATGTCTCAGATTATGTCTCAGATTACGTCTCAGATTATGTCTCAGATTACGTCTCAGATTTGTAAAAATAATATCATAATAATAATATAAACCACTTAGCAGACACTGGTATCCTGAACAATGTACAGTACAGTGAGGCCATTTGAGTGAGATTATGTGATCCTTGGCATCTTACTCAACTGAGCCACACAGGACCTTTTGAAAGACTACCTGCTGTTGGCTACCAACAGTTGTTGAAGTTACGTCTTAGCCTCCGTAGTGTCCTAGTGTAGTGGGACTAAGCCTCCGTAGTGTCCTAGTGTAGTGGGACAAAGTCTTAGCCTCCGTAGTGTCCTAGTGTAGTGGGACAAAGTCTTAGCCTCCGTAGTGTCCTAGTGTAGTGGGACAAAGTCTTAGCCTCCGTAGTGTCCTAGTGTAGTGGGACAAAGTCTTAGCCTCCGTAGTGTCCTAGTGTAGTGGGACAAAGTCTTAGCCTCCGGAGTGTCCTAGTGTAGTGGGTCTAGGTAAACCAACTCTTCTCATTGTCCTGTATTTCATTCCAATGAATCATGTGGCAGTCGGTTACTGCTGTTTCTAGGACTGTTACTGTGTCTGTTGCTGTGTGTGTTACTGTGTCTGTTACTGTGTCTGTTACTGCGTCTGTTACTGTCTCTGTTGCTGTGTCTGTTGCTGTGTCTGTTACTGTGTCTGTCTGTCGGTTACTGTGTCTGTTACTGTGTCTGTTACTGTCTCTGTTGCTGTGTCTGTTACTGTGTCTGTATGTCTGTTACTGTGTCTGTTGCTGTGTCTGTTACTGTGTCTGTTACTGTCTCTGTTGCTGTGTCTGTCTGTCGGTTGCTGTGTCTGTTACTGTGTCTGTCTGTCTGTTACTGTGTCCGTTACTGTGTATGTCTGTCTGTTGCTGTGTCTGTTACTGTGTCTGTCTGTCGGTTACTGTGTCTGTTACTGTGTCTGTTGCTGTGTCTGTATGTCTGTTACTGTGTCTGTTACTGTGTCTGTTACTGTGTCTGTTACTGTCTCTGTTGCTGTGTCTGTTGCTGTGTCTGTCTGTCGGTTGCTGTGTCTGTTACTGTGTCCGTTACTGTGTCTGTCTGTCTGTTGCTGTGTCTGTTACTGTGTCTGTCTGTCGGTTACTGTGTCTGTTACTGTGTCTGTTACTGTCTCTGTTGCTGTGTCTGTTACTGTGTCTGTATGTCTGTTACTGTGTCTGTTGCTGTGTCTGTTACTGTGTCTGTTACTGTCTCTGTTGCTGTGTCTGTTGCTGTGTCTGTCTGTCGGTTGCTGTGTATGTTACTGTGTCTGTCTGTCTGTGACTGTGTCCGTTACTGTGTCTGTCTGTCGGTCACTGTGTCTGTTACTATGTCTGTTACTGTGTATGTTACTGTGTCTGTCTGTCTGTTACCGTGTCTGTTACTGTGCCTGTCTGTCTGTTACTGTGTCTGTTACCGTGTCTGTTGCGGCGTCTGTTACTGTGTCCGTTACTGTGTCTGTCTGTCACTGTGTCTGTTACTGTGTCCATTACTGTGTATGTTACTGTGTCTGTCTGTCGGTTACTGTGTCTGTTACTGTGTCTATTACTGTGTCTGTTACTGTGTATGTTACCGTGTCGGTTACTGTGTCTGTTACTGTGTCTGTTACCGTGTCTGTTACTGTGTCTGTTACTGTGTCTGTTACTGTCTCTGTTGCTGTGTCTGTTACTGTGTCTGTCTGTCGGTTGCTGTGTCTGTTACTGTGTCCATTACTGTGTATGTTACTGTTTCTGTCTGTCGGTTACTGTGTCTGTTACTGTGTCTGTTACCGTGTCCGTTACTGTGTCTGTCTGTCTGTTACTGTGTCTGTTACGGTGTCTGTTACTGTGTCTGTTACTGTGTCTGTTACTGTGTCTGTTATGTCGGCGAGCGACTGCATGTTGGAAACAAGTGGAAAACAACCAGACACACTGTCTCTATCCAAAACCCTGTTCCCCTTGTAGTGCCCTAACCGTAGTATCCAAAATGGCTCCCTGTTCCCCTTGTAGTGCCCTAACCGTAGTATCCAAAATGGCACCCTGTTCCCCTTGTAGTGCCCTAACCGTAGTATCCAAAATGGCACCCTGTTCCCCTTGTAGTGCCCTAACCGTAGTATCCAAAATGGCACCCTGTTCCCCTTGTAGTGCCCTAACCGTAGTATCCAAAATGGCTCCCTGTTCCCCTTGTAGTGCCCTAACCGTAGTATCCAAAATGGCACCCTGTTTCCCTTGTAGTGCCCTAACCGTAGTATCCAAAATGGCACCCTGTTCCCCTTGTAGTGCCCTAACCGTAGTATCCAAAATGGCTCCCTGTTCCCCTTGTAGTGCCCTAACCGTAGTATCCAAAATGGCTGCCTGTTATCTACAGTGCATTACTTTTCGTATGGGAAGGAGGGTGCCGTGTCCGATGCAGACACTGAAAAAGCTGCTCCCATCTGTAGTTTATGTTAGGATTCAAGTGGCACCCTATTCCCTATGAAGGGTAGGACCCAGGTCAGCAGCAGAACACCTCCTGTCATTGGACCACCACCATCAGACTGAAGTCAGATCGACACTGCATGACGCGTCAGTGCAAAGAGTACATCCCTTCTCCCTTCTCCCGTCCTGTTTCATTCCAACGATGGCGCAGTGCGTCCATTCCTTATATAGAACCCTACAAGCCCTGGTCAAAAGTAGTGTACTTCATAGGGCATACTGTGTCATTTGGGACGAGGGCTCTCTCTCCAGATTGGACCACACGGATCCACACTCGGCTAGGAACCATGTCATCCAAGTCATGTTTTAGAAGTGTTACGTTTTCTGTGTTTCCCAGACTTTTATTTCCTTTATTTTTGCCATTATTTAACCAAGTGAATCATTCAGAATACAGTATATAATCTTTCACAAATAACGAGAGGAAGCCCTAGTCCCGTACACAGATCATTTTTAGTCCTGTCCTCAAAAACCTATTGAGCATGCTTTTTAATCCAGGACTAGAGTTGAGATTAATCTGTGTCTTCCAGGGAAACAGGCCCCCATTGTGTTTTGACACAGTAAGCCTGTATTTATTTAAACTACTGTAGATTTTGAAAGGGGGAAAAAAAACGACTGCAATACTGTATCTAATTGTGGAGTCTTGGTTGGTGCTGTTGCCTGTAGGGAGCGACTGGGGGGGCAAATTATGACACATGCTGCTACACCACTGTGACGCCGATGCGGCATGACCTCACAAAGGGTCAGTGTTCTGCATACTGCCTCTCCATTCCAGGCCTGGATTCAAACAGTATTCAAATCATTCAAATACTCTCCTGGGCGTTTGCTTGAGCCTGCCCGGATTGCCGGATGGGCAGAGTTGAGAATTTTAGGACTGTTCCATTCGATTGATCATCACGGCAGGCAGGCTCAGTCTCAGGCTCAGGCTCAGGCTCAGGCTCAGCACAGCTGATGAAATATTTGGAATAGTGTTTGAACCCAGGGTTGATCGTGTGAACCATCCCACAGCTCTGACTGGGTGGCTAAACACTGTGACAAACACCAGACCAGGGCCAGTATTCACACAGCATCTCCCTGTTTCATATAATCCTATGAATGATGATCTAAAAAGGGAAAACTGATCCTGGATCAGTACTCCTACTGTGCTGCAGTCCATTCACTCTGAATGAGTCCTAAATGGCACCCTATTCCCCATATAGTGCACTACTTTACATCAGAGCCCTATACGCCCTGGTCTAAAGTAGTGCACTATGTAGGGAATAGGGTGTGATTTGGCACACACTCCTCTGTCTGAATAGTTATCTAGCTCCCCCCCTCTTCACCCCCTGACCCCCCCACTTCACTCCCTGACCCCCCCTCTGACCCCCCTCTTCACTCCTGACACCCCCCTTCACTCCCTGACCCCCCCTCTTCACTCCCTGCCCCCCCCCCCCCCCCCCCGCCCCCTTCACTTCAACCTCCCACTTGGTTCAGTCCAAAGAACTGTAAAAAAACAGATAACCCAGCTCCAATATGTGTGGATTTACAACAGAGGTAACAGTTATGTGTTTTAATCCAATTGATAAAAATCAACCGTTTTATTTGGATGGAAATAGCAGCGCCCATGTCCTTGTCAGCTGAAAACACCATCTCTGTTAGCCAGTTGGAAAGATATTAAGGGTATTTAATGGGCGATCTGATGTCTGACTTTGTACCTTGACAGTCAGTGCCTGAGGTTAAACCTGTGAAAGAGACGAAGAGAGGAAGTCAAAAGGAGGCACATTTCTGTCATAACAGAATTTCTAGAATATAGTGGTGTGTTATATACTCTACCTACCTGTCTGTCTCTACCTGTCTGTCTCTCCCTGTCTGTGTCTCTCCCTGTCTGTCTCTTCCTGTCTGTCTCTCCCTGTCTGTCTCTCTACCTGTCTGTCTCTTCCTGTCTGTCTCTCTACCTGTCTGTCTCTCTACCTGTCTGTCTCTCTACCTGTCTGTCTCTTCCTGTCTGTCTCTCCCTGTCTGTCTCTCTACCTGTCTGTCTCTTCCTGTCTGTCTCTCTACCTGTCTGTCTCTCTACCTGTCTGTCTCTCCCTGTCTGTCTCTCTACCTGTCTGTCTCTCTACCTGTCTGTCTCTCTTCCTGTCTGTCTCTCTACCTGTCTGTCTCTTCCTGTCTGTCTCTCTACCTGTCTGTCTCTCCCTGTCTGTCTCTATACCTGTCTGTCTCTACCTGTCTGTCTCTCTCCCTGTCTGTCTCTCTACCTGTCTGTCTCTACCTGTCTGTCTCTCCCTGTCTGTCTCTCTACCTGTCTGTCTCTACCTGTCTGTCTCTCCCTGTCTGTCTCTCTACCTGTCTGTCTCTCTTTGTCTGTCTCTACCTGTCTGTCTCTACCTGTCTGTCTCTCTACCTGTCTGTCTCTCTACCTGTCTGTCTCTCTACCTGTCTGTCTCTCTCCCTGTCTGTCTCTCTACCTGTCTGTCTCTCTACCTGTCTGTCTCTCTTCCTGTCTGTCTCTCTACCTGTCTGTCTCTTCCTGTCTGTCTCTCTACCTGTCTGTCTCTCTACCTGTCTGTGTCTCTCCCTGTCTGTCTCTCTACCTGTCTGTCTCTCCCTGTCTGTGTCTCTCCCTGTCTGCGTCTATCTGTCTGTGTCTCTCCCTGTCTGTGTCTCTACCTGTCTGTCTCTACCTGTCTGTGTCTCTCCCTGTCTGTCTCTACCTGTCTGTGTCTCCCTGTCTGTGTCTACCTGTCTGTGTCTCTACCTGTCTGTCTCTCTACCTGTCTGTCTCTACCTGTCTGTCTGTGTCTCCCTGTCTGTGTCTCTCCCTGTCTGTGTCTCTCCCTGTCTGTGTCTACCTGTCTGTGTCTACCTGTCTGTGTCTACCTGTCTGTGTCTACCTGTCTGTGTCTCTCCCTGTCTGTGTCTCTCCCTGTCTGTCTCTACCTGTCTGTGTCTCTACCTGTCTGTGTCTCTACCTGTCTGTGTCTCTACCTGTCTGTGTCTACCTGTCTGTGTCTCCCTGTCTGTGTCTCTCCCTGTCTGTGTCTCCCTGTCTGTGTCTCCCTGTCTGTGTCTACCTGTCTGTGTCTACCTGTCTGTGTCTACCTGTCTGTGTCTCTCCCAGTGTAACCATTGGTTCTGTGCTTGTGGATGACTCCTCTCGTCCAGCCTGCTCTTAGGTTCTCTAGCGCTGAAACGTCACAGAACCTGGAATATATTGTAGCGACCTCAGTACAACACCTAGGGGCGGGTTCCCGGACACAGATTAGGTCCAGTCCTGGACTAGAAACTCAATGAAGAATCTCTATTGAGCATGCTTTATAGTCCAGGATTAGGCTTAATCTGTGTCCGGGAAACTGGCCTGTAAAGACCTTGTAAAGAGGTTCGGACCTCTAGGTGTAACGGTTAACTGACAGTCACAGGGACCAAGGTGCAAGTCCCGATAAGGACTACCTCCTGAATTCACCGCAATATGAACAACTGACGTTTATCTCATTTTACATTTACATTTGAGTCATTTAGCAGACCCTCTTATCCAGAGCGACTTACAGTTAGTGAGTTCATACATTATCATACTTTCTTCATCTCAAGTCCCGATCAGGACTACCTCCTGAATAATACACAATACAACGTCATGTAAATAAAAAGAGAAGCCTACTTACTTGGTCTGGTAGTGAGTGCGGAAGCGTGAGGGTTCGGACGGTGTGTGTGACAGGTTTTTCAGGTTTGGTGTGTTGAGGATGAATCCTGAACGCTCCTGGAAACCAAACTAATGGTAACACTTTACCCTGCCTGTATAATGCTTTAGAAAATGTTATAAGCATGTATGAGCCTTTATAATGTCTTATTAAGGCTTATATGATAAAGCTCTCTAACCTTCATCCCAATCAACATCTTCTCGGCAGGTGAGCTGATCTTCTGAGTCCCAGAGCCAGGTAACACAGAGGCCTAGAGGTAATACACAGGAAGTGACATCATACAGCATAACAGAGAGGCCTAGAGGTAATACACAGGAAGTGACATCATACAGCATAACAGAGAGGCTTAGAGGTAATACACAGGAAGTGACATCATACAGCATAACAGAGAGGCTTAGAGGTAATACACAGGAAGTGACATCATACAGCATAACAGAGAGGCTTAGAGGTAATACACAGGAAGTGACATCATACAGCATAACAGAGAGGCTTAGAGGTAATACACAGGAAGTGACATCATACAGTATAACAGAGAGGTCTAGAGGTAATACACAGGAAGTGACATCATACAGTATAACAGAGAGGTCTAGAGGTAATACACAGGAAGTGACATCATACAGCATAACAGAGAGGCTTAGAGGTAATACACAGGAAGTGACATCATACAGCATAACAGAGAGGCTTAGAGGTAATACACAGGAAGTGACATCATACAGTATAACAGAGAGGTCTAGAGGTAATACACAGGAAGTGACATCATACAGCATAACAGAGAGGCTTAGAGGTAATACACAGGAAGTGACATCATACAGCATAACAGAGGTCTAGAGGTAATACACAGGAAGTGACATCATACAGCATAACAGAGAGGCTTAGAGGTAATACACAGGAAGTGACATCATACAGTATAACAGAGAGGCCTAGAGGTAATACACAGGAAGTGACATCATACAGGTCAGAGGAGGCTGGTGAGGGGAGGACGGCTCATAATAAAGAATGGAATGGAGTAAATGGAATAACATCCAACACATGGAAAACCAGGAGCACGATGTGTTTGATCCCATTCCATTCCAGCCAGTAATATGAGCCCGTCCTCGCCCATTTAAAGCGCCACCAGCCACCACTGATATAGGTGCTGTGACATAACGATTGTTGCTATGTGGATCTTTGGTTA
Source organism: Coregonus lavaretus (assembly GCF_964263955.1). Lineage (NCBI taxonomy): Eukaryota > Metazoa > Chordata > Actinopteri > Salmoniformes > Salmonidae > Coregonus > Coregonus lavaretus. The sequence goes on from NW_028159451.1 coordinate 212,659, forward strand.
TGTCCCAAATGGCACCCTATTCCCTATATGGGTCATTATACAGATGAGGTGCACATTTGGAGTTGGAAATGTGTATCCTATCTTTTTCAAACTTTCAGCACACAGGTCTCTCCAACATGTCAGGTAGACATGTACAGTTGAAGTCGAAGGTTTACATACTCTTAGGTTGGAGTCATTAAAATTAGTTTTTCAACCACTCCACAACTTTCTTGTTAACAAACTATAGTTTTGGCAAGTCGGTTAGGACATCTACTTTGTGCATGACACAAGTAATCTTTCCAACAATTGTTCACAGACAGATTATTTCACTTATAATTCAATGTATCACAATTCCAGTGGGACAGAAGTTTACATACACTAAGTTGACTGTGCCTTTCAACAGCTTGGAAAATTCCAGAAAATTATGTCATGGCTTTAGAAGCTTCTGATAGGCTAATTGACATAATTTGAGTCAATTGGAGGTGTACCTGTGGATGTATTTCAAGGCCTACCTTCAATGTGCCTCTTTGCTTGACATCATTGGAAAATCAAAAGAAATCAGCCAAGACCTCAGAAAAAGAATTGTAGACCTCCACAAGTCTGGTTCATCCTTGGGAGAAATTTCCAAACGCCTGAAGGTACCACGTTCATCTGTACAAACATAGTACGCAAGTATAAACACCATAGGACCACGCAGCCGTCATACCGCTCAGGAAGGAGACACGTTCTGTCTCCTAGAGATTACGTACTTTGCAAATCAATCCCAGAACAACAGCAAAGGACCTTGTGAAAATTCTGGAGGAAAGAGGTACAAAAGTATCTATATACACGCCACTGCTCCAAAACCGCCATAAAAAAGCCAGACTACGGTTTGCAACTGCACATGGGGACAAAGATCGTACTTTTTAGGGAAATGTCCTCTGGTCTGATGAAACAAAAATAGCACTGTTTGGCCATAATGATCATCGTTATGTTTGGAGGTAAAAGGGGGTGGCTTGGAAGCCGAAGAACACCATCCCAACCGTGAAACAAGGAAAATTATGTGGATATATTGAAGCAACATCTCAAGACATCAGTCAGGAAGTTAAAGCTTGGTTGCAAATGGGTCTTCCAAATGGACAATGACCCCAAGCATACTTCCAAAGTTGTGGCAAAATGGCTTAAGGACAACAAAGTCAAGGTATTGGAGTGGCCATCACAAAGCCCTGACCTCAATCCTATAGAAAATATGTGGGCAGAACTGAAAAAGTGTGTGCGAGCAAGGAGGCATACAAACCTGACTCAGTTACACCAGCTCTGTCAGGAGGAATGGGCCAAAATTCACCCAACTTATTGTGGGAAGCTTGTGGAAGGCTACACGAAACGTTTGACCCAAGTTAAACAATTTAAAGGCAATGCTACCAAATACTAATTGAGTGTATGTAAACTTCTGACCCACTGGGAATGTGATGAAATAAATAAAAGCTGAAATAAATCATTCTCTCTACTATTATTCTGACATTTCACATTCTTAAAATAAAGTGGTGATCCTAACTGACCTAAGACAGGGAATTTTTACTAGGATTAAATGTCAGGAATTGTGAAAAACTGAGTTTAAATGTATTTGGCTAAGGTGTATGTAAACTTCCGACTTCAACTGTATATAATATATATACAGTATATATTTTTTAATATATTTTCCTTTATTATTTCCCCCTAACCCTCCCACCCCTCCCCTAATTGGAGTAAACTAATGGACAACAACTCTTAGGCGTCTACTTCCAGCTACATACTATATACATTTTACGGACAGAGTATAGTTTAAAATATTTATCTTTTGTTTGTTTTTAGTCCCATCCTTCAGCTCCACTCAACCCCTCCCATCTATCTCTGAACACCGTCCAGTTTTGATTTCTATTTGCCATATATTTTTCAACTGTGCTGTGATGTTTCACAAAAGTTCTGAACCTTTCTATTCTCATAGATTCTACATATTGTAAATTAAAGATAAACATTTTTGCTAAGAGTATTATTATATTATTAATCGATTGACTATGACTTTTTTAATCACCCAGCAGTGCTATTTGCAGAGTTAGCTCCAGGTAAATGTTGCAATTCTTCAGCCATTCCTGAACTTGCGACCAAAAACAAGCTACATATGGACAGTACCAAAACAAATGATCTAATGATTCTGTCTCTTCGCAGCAAAATATGCAGAGCTGGGATGGTTGTATCCCCAATATATATAACATTCTATTGGTTGCAAGAATTTTGTATCATAATTTAAATTGAAAAACTCTAAGTTTTGAATCTAGCTTTGATTTGTGTATCAGTTCATAAACCATGTGCCATGGAATCGGTACATTGAAAATCTCTTCCCAACTATTTGGCAATCTATATGGCACAGCTGTCAATGTTTTAGTCTTTAAATGAAACTGGTATACTTTTTTATTTATCACAATTTTGTTTAGCCAATTTTGGTCTTTAATGCCGACAGACAAGTTCCTTACTTTCTCCCCCTTCCACTTGCCTCTTCCATTTTTGCGGTAATGCTGGATAGAGCAGACATTTCCATATATTTTTGTTAGTTGCATGTGTGACATAACTCCACCAGTCCTATTTATGATATAATTTACAAAGATTATATATATATTTTTTAACCAATTAGTATATTTGAGTTTAACCATAATATTTGTTGTAATATTTGTTCTGTCTTTTCTGGTGGATTAAACTGAAAATGCAACCAACTTGCTATGGCTTGTTTTAAAAATAGCAATATTCTGGAGATTATATAATTTTCAAATAACCAAAAGTGAGAGGTTGTGATCTGAATAAAGGGGAAAAGGCCATTCTTGAACATGGGGTGGGACATTCTTAACTAATCTGCTAGAGAACCAGTTTGGATTTAAGTATAACTTTTGAAATGCTGAAGCCTTTAGCGAGAGGTCTAATGCTTTCATATTTAATAATTGCTGCCCTGCGAATTCATATTCATTATCTAAATAGGCCTGTTTAAATTTGTCTTGCTTGCCGTTCCAAATTAAATTGAATATTTTTGCTCCTATAATTTAAAAAACGCTGGGCGATAAGCAAATAGGTAAACAGGGATATGACTAAAGAGATCATCAGGGTGATTTCTCACCAATAGACAGGTATTTTCCTTTCCACGGTAGCAAGATCTTATGTATTTTTGTTATTTTTCTATAAAAAATGTATTGTAATGAGATCATTTCTTTCTTTCGGGATATGTATACAGAGTATTTCCACTTCACCATCAGACCGTTGTATTGGTAAACTACACAGTAATGTAAAAGTTGCATTTTTTTGTGATCCAATACGTAATATAGTACACTTATCATAATTTGGTTGTAATCCAGAGAGGTTAGAAAAAGTATCTAGATCATCTATGAGGCACCCATTGTGGATTTAAAAGAAAACATGAATAATCAGCGTACAATGACCCCTTAGTTTTTAAGCCTTGGATTTCTAGGCCCTTGATATTATTGTTGGATCTGATTTTAATAGCTAACATTTCGCTGTCCGTAGTAAATAGATATGCCGATAGTGGACAACCTTGTTTTACTCCTTTTGACAGTTTAAAACTTTCTGAGAAATAGACATCATTTACTATTTTACACCTAGGGTTAATATACATAACTTTAACCCATTGTATAAGAGATTCTTCAAAATTGAAATATTCCAGGCATTTATATATGAATTCCAGTCGTACTTCATCAAAAACCTTTTCAATGTCAGCTATGAATAGCAGGCCTGGTTTCCCAGATTTTTCATAGTGTTCTATTGTTTCCAATACTTGCCTTATATTATCTCCAATGTATCTTCCATGTAAAAAAACCTGTCTGATTAGAATGAATAATATCCGACAATACCTTTTTAATTCTAAGCACTATGCACTTTGCTAGAATTTTTGCATCACAACACTGAAGTGTAAGGGGCCTCCAATTGTTTTAATGGACTGGATCTTTATATTTACCACTTGGGTCCTGTTTCATAATAATGAAATCAGACCTTCTTGTTGAGTATTTGATAATCTATCATTTTAATAGGAGTGGTTAAAACATGCTAATAACGATCCTCTGAGTACATCAAAAAAGGTTTGGTATACCTCAACTGGTGTGCCATCCAGCCATAGAGTTTTCCGCACTTAAAGGCTTTAATTGCATCAAGAGGTTCCTCCTCTGTAATTTGGCCTTCACATGAGTCTTTCTGTACAGCTGTTAATTTTACATTATTCATAGGAAAAAAATCCTTTCAATTAACTTTGGTTAGTGGAGATGGAGGAGACTGAAACGAAAATATATGCTTAAAGTACTTTGCTTCCTCTATCAAAATATAGTTTGGTGAATTATAGGCGATTCCGTCATTTGTAACAAGTTTCAGTAAATTATTTTTGGTAGCATTCCATGCAGTTTGCTTTATTTTTTATTATATATTACACTTGATCTTTCTTGAATAAGTTCCTCCATTTCTTGTTGTTTTTCCTCTAACGTATTCTGTGCCTCTATGGTACTGTTTTTATTGCTATCTATCTGTACTGTTAGTCCCTCTACTTCAATTCTTAATATGGATTATTTTGACTTAAATTGCTTTTGTTTTAGAGATGAGTACTGAATTGCATGGCCTCTAAAGGCACATTTTAAAAGTGTCCCATACAGTAAGGGGATCTGCTGTAACTATGTTATGTAGGAAAAAGTCAGTTATAAATTATTCTGTCCTGGTTAAAAACAAGTTATCATCCAATAGGCTTTGATTACATTTCCAATATCCTCGCCCACGTGGAACTTCTTTAAGAGTAATGTATATGCCTATTATATGATGGTCCGACCGCATTCTGTCCCATATCGTCACATGTTTTACTTTTGGTGCCAACGAGTATGACATAAGAAAGAAGTCAAGACGACTAGCTTGATTGAGTCTCCGCCATGTATATATCACTAGATCAGGATATTTAAGCCTCCATATATCCACTAGTTCTAATGTATCCATGACATTCACAATTTCCTTAAGAGCATGAGGGTGATAGTTTGTAGTGTGATTTCTTTTACGGGTCCATTGAGGTATTTCAAACCGTATTATAATCTCCCACCATAATAATAGAGTATTGTATTGCTTGCAGAGTTGATAATTTATTATAGATGTTTTCAAAGAAGCGTTGTCATCATTATTTGGTCCGTAAAGGTTAATGAGACAAATCTTTTTATGGTCCAATAACATATTTAAAATAATCCATCTACCTTGAGCAATCGGTTTGAAAAATGTGCACATTCGGATCAAAATGATTGTTAATTAATATCATCACCCATTTTGAGTTTCTTTGCCCATGGGATAGGTACCATAATGATTGAGTGTCCATATAGCTATATTTTGTATTTGCACTGCTACGGAGTAAACCTCCAATTGTTCTCCGCTATTCCACCCGCTAAAACCTCCCCCTATCCCTAGTTGGATTGTCGTCCCAGTGACTGGCAGACCACCCATGTCCACCCATGTCCACCTGTATCCCAGGGCCTTTGAGAGATTGGGACCCAACCTTTAAAAAGAGCACACAGTGCCACCCACAGAACAGAAACAGATTAACTGCCAAAAGCATTTCCAACACACTCAATATATATATATATATATATAAAATTGTGCATATCTTAATTTATTTCCACAATTAACTAATAATATGCGTAATAATGTTGGCAGTTCATACCAAGGATTGTTACCTATAACCAGGACTGGCATTACAACAATTACATTTTTGGCAAACAACAATTATTGTGATTCATCCTATACTGTCCCTAACATCATTACCCCATAGCAACAGAAGTGGGATACACACACACACACACACACACACACACACACACACACACACACACACACACAGACACACACACACACACACACACACACACACACAGACAGACAGACAGACAGACAGACAGACAGACAGACAGACACAGACACAGACACAGACACACACACACACACACACACACACACACAGACACACACACACACTCCCCACCCTTACCTCACACACAACCACGAGCTCAGAGGTTCAACAGTTGTTCCATCCCCGAGCCCAACTCAAGAAAGGACTTGATGTGTGATTGCATATTCAGTTGTAGCTGTTTGAGAAGGCATGCCAAATTAAGCAAAAATGGAGAGATTTGATTAACCAATGTCAAGTCCTAGCTGATGGAGCTCAGATACACCCCCCTACCCTGAAACCCACACACGCTGCTCCCCCGTTGTGACCATTTTTCCCAAGCATCTCTGTGCAGTCAGACCTTTTGATTATTTTGTGCCGCCAGGGCCACAATAATTTACCCCTCTCTGATTGTCCGAGTGTGACCCCCTCCCCATGGGTTACTGCTGCTAGTGTTGCCAGCACTGCCACTACCTTGGTGGGCGTACCCCACCGGAATCCCCACTGGCTAGGCACGAGGTCGTCAAGGTTCTCATTAGCAGCTTTGAGAAATTCCTTGTATATTATGCTCTCCCATCAGGGGGCTCTGGCTTTGTAGGACCAACCCTGCCAGGCAGGCTCAGACCCTTGAGGGGGCGGTGCTGCCCTAGTGGGTCTCTGACCGCATTTATCTTTCTGTCTTGGCTGCGTACAGGCTACTTACAGCAGGGCCATAAAACAGATGGGGACTTCTCCTTAGTGTGTGGGTCGCTCAGGTGGGTGTCTAGGATATAGGGTTGGGGATCGCTCCATCATGACAATAAATAAAGACAATAAATAAATAAACTATATTTATAATCTATTTTAAAATGTATATCCCATATCTGCACAACATTTAAAGCTTTCTCTGTCACAACTCCTGCTCGCAGACACACATGGGCTCATTTGTAACCATTTTTCCTTTTTCACCCACTTAACTCCAGACTTTTCCAAACACAAAAACACACAACCCACCTTCCATCACAATACACCCTCACATACCCACATACTGTATACACCCTCACATACCCACATACTGTATACACCCTCACATACCCACATACTGAATACACCCTCACATACCCACATACTGAATACACCCTCACATACCCACATACTGTATACACCCTCACATACCCACATACTGAATACACCCTCACATACCCACATACTGAATACACCCTCACATACCTACATACTGTATACACCCTCACATACCCACATACTGTATACACCCTCACATACCCACATACTGTATGCCTTTTAAACATTATTTTATCTTTAAAGAATGCAAATTTGGCAACGATTGGGCGCTCATATCGCTGTCCTGTCGGTTCCGAAACGGTGTACACGTTCGATTTTAGATTTTGTCGACAGTATCGCCTGGGATCTGTAACGCTTTAAGGAGGAATTCTTTCACCACGCTTTCAGCCTCTTCACCCTCATTTTCTTTTATACCAGTAAGCACCAGATTTTCTCACATAGATCTAGTATATATTCCAAGTAAGGCTTCTCTCAGAAACATGTTCTCCTTTTTAAGTTCATTAACGTCCGTTTCAATAGTATTGACCTTTTGACCTTTTAGCTTGTTTGTTTCTTTGTCACGGCTTTCTCGTCACTCATCTCGAGGCTGGCCTTCCTCCTTTATGTCTTTACCGACTGGTTCCAGTACGCCCAATTGATCATTTATTGATTTTAGCAGTTCGGTTTCCACTCTTACTGTACCAGGTGGTGAAAAGCATAAATCATCGGTGTCTGTCGAGGAATCTCGTAGTTTTCGCTTGGAGTTTGGTTCTCCATTTTTCCCCTGGTTCTTCTCCGACATGTTTTGACCTCGACTGCGTTCATAATATTCATCAATGAACTTCTCTAGCCTTATAAGTTAGTTAGGTAGTGACACTTCTTAAAAATACATGAAGATTTACCAACTTACTCACTAATTTTCTCTAAAATGTTTGCTGACAGACTCAACATGTGACCATAGTGGAGAGGGGTGGGGCTTAAGTCACATTCATTCTACAGTCTCATCACCTGGTGATATGTATAGGGGTGGGGCTTAAGTCACATTCATTCTACAGTCTCATCACCTGGTGATATGTATAGGGGTGGGGCTTAAGTCACATTCATTCTACAGTCTCATCACCTGGTGATATGTATAGGGGTGGGGCTTAAGTCACATTCATTCTACAGTCTTTAATGTGTGTGTTTCTGTAGTGACATCAAAAGGTGGGACAGCATTTTTTAGAGAAAGATGTTTTAAAATAAAAAATAAACTACTAATTAGATCCATTTCATTCAATGTAATAATAATAACTCAAGTTGTTCTATTGAAATAATAGAGAAAATAATAGTGTAGCTTGAAGTTTAGGACTCAGGGTTTGGGACAGCCACCTCTCAATGGAAATAGGTGAATAAACAATGACTTTGTACTATGTTCATTTAACAATATGTTTGTTATTGCATTGGATTGAATTAGAACATATCATGATGTAAATAAAAGTTCTAAGTTTGGAGACTTAAATGTTTTTAAAAATACGTTTTTGGAGGGTGGGACTGCAATTTGCATCACTTCTGTAGAATCACCCATGTAGTACACTACTTTTGACCAGGTGCC
>NW_028159450.1:0-7500 GCF_964263955.1 Coregonus lavaretus
GACAGCCATCGCCTGCATTGTGGGAGGCTCGACAGCCATCGCCTGCATTGTGGGAGGCTCGACAGCCATCGCCTGCATTGTGGGAGGCTCGACAGCCATCGCCTGCATTGCGGAAGGCTCGACAGCCATTGCCTGCATTGTGGGAGGCTCGACAGCCGTCGCCTGCATTGTGGGAGGCTCGACATCCATCGCCTGCATTGTGGGAGGCTCGACAGCCATCAGCTGTATTGTGGAAGGCTCCACAGCCATCTCCTGCATTGCGGGAGGCTCGACAGCCATCGCCTTTATTGTGGGAGGCTCGACAGCCATCGCCTGCATTGTGGGAGGCTCGACAGCCATCGCCTGCATTGTGGGAGGCTCGACAGCCATCGCCTGCATTGTGGGGGGCTCGACAGCCATCTCCTGCATTTTGGGAGGCTCGACATCCATCGCCTGTATTGTGGAAGGCTCCATAGCCATCACCTGCATTGCGGGAGGCTCGACATCCATCGCCTGCATTGTGGGAGGCTCGACAGCCATCTCCTGCATTTTGGGAGGCTCGACATCCATCGCCTGTATTGTGGAAGGCTCCATAGCCATCGCCTGCATTGCGGGAGGCTCGACATCCATCGCCTGCATTGTGGGAGGCTCGATTGTCAACCAATCATTAGGGTGTTTTTGTTTGACCCACGCAAACGTGACCATATACATGACTGAAACAGGAACCAACTTCGCCGCGAATCATGTATACAGTGGATATACATTCAGTGTACAAAACATTAAGAACAACATCTCTTTCAATGACAGACACTGACCAGGTGGATCCAGGTAAAAGCTATGATCCCTTATTGATGTCAATTGTTAAATCCCACTTCAATCAGTGTAGATGAAGGGGAGGAGGCAGGTTACAGAAGCAACTCAATATTAGGAAGGTGTTCCTAATGTTTGGTATACTCAGTGTACAGTCGTGGTCAAAAGTTTTGAGAATGACACAAATATTAATTTTCACCAAGTCTGCTGCCTCAGTTTTTATGATGGCAATTTGCATATACTCCAGAATGTTATGAAGAGTGATCAGATGAATTGCAATTAATTGCAAAGTCCCTCTTTGCCATGAAAATGAACTTAATCCCCAAAAAACATTTCCACTGCATTTCAGCCCTGCCACAAAAGGACCAGCTGACATCATGTCAGTGATTTTCTCGTTAACACAGGTGAGAGTGTTGACGAGGACAAGGCTGGAAATCACTCTGTCATGCTGATTGAGTTAGAATAACAGACTGGAAGCTTTAAAAGGAGGGTGGTGCTTGAAATCATTGTTCTTCCTCTGTTAACCATGGTTACCTGCAAGGAAACACGTGCCGTCATCATTGCTTTGCACAAAAAGGGCTTCACAGGCAAGGATATTGCTGCTAGTAAGATTGCACCTAAATCAACAATTTATCGGATCATCAAGAACTTCAAGAGAGAGGTTCAATTGTTATGAAGAAGGCTTCAGGGCGCCCAAGAAAGTCCAGCAAGTGCCAGGACTGTCTCCTAAAGTTGATTCAGCTGCAGGATCGGGGCACCACCAGTGCAGAGCTTGCTCGGGAATGGCAGCAGGCAGGTGTGAGTGCATCTGCACGCACAGTGAGGCAAAGACTTTTGGAGGATGGCCTGGTGTCAAGAAGGGCAGCGAGGAAGCCACTTCTCTCCAGGAAAAGCATCAGGGACAGACTGATATTCTGCAAAAGGTACAGGGATTGGACTGCTGAGGACTGGGGTAAAGTCATTTTCTCTGATGAATCCCCTTTCCGATTGTTTGGGGCATCCGGAAAAAAGCTTGTCCGGAGAAGGCAAGGTGAGCGCTACCATCAGTCCTGTGTCATGCCAACAGTAAAGCATCCTGAGACCATGTGTGGGGTTGCTTCTCAGCCAAGGGAGTGGGCTCATTCACAATTTTGCCTAAGAACACAGCCATGAATAAAGAATGGTACCAACACGTCCTCCGAGAGCAACTTCTCCCAACCATCCAAGAACAGTTTGGTGACGAACAATGCCTTTTCCAGCATGATGGAGCACCTTGCCATAAGGCAAAAGTGATAACTAAGTGGCTCTGGGAACAAAACATCGACATTTTGGGTCCATGGCCAGGAAACTCCCCAGACCTTAATCCCATTGAGAACGTGTGGTCGATCCTCAAGAGGCGGGTGGACAAACAAAAACCCACAAACTCCAAGCATTATGCAAGAATGGGCTGCCATCAGTCAGGATGTGGCCCAGAAGTTAATTGACAGCATGCCAGGGCGGATTACAGAAGTCTTGAAAAAGAAGGGTCAACACTGCAAATATTGACTCTTTGCATAAACTTTATGTAATTGTCAATAAAAGCCTTTGACACTTATGGAATGCTTGTAATTATACTTCAGTATACCATAGTAACATCTGACAAAAATATCTAAAAACACTGAAGCAGCAAACTTTGTGAAGACCAATACATGTGTCATTCTCAAAACTTTTGACCACGACTGTATACAAATGAATGTGATATTTGAGTCTCTCTCAATGATTGTACAATGTACACACATATCAGAACTAAAATGAACAACATGCATGCCAGTCTTTCCTGGTTGAGGGTTGACCAGAGATTACCTGCTTCTCATCTAGTTTCCATGAGAAATATTACTGTGATGAAAATTCCAGATTGTCTGCATAATCAAATAACATTCAGCTCAGACACCCATACATACCCCACAAGACATGCCACCAGGGGTCTCTTCACAGTCCCCAAGTCCGAAACTAATATATGGCAACGCATAGTGTTATACAGAGCCATGATCGCATGGAACTCCCTTCTATCTCCAATTACTCAAGCAAACAATAAAATGGCCTTTAAAAAACGAATTAAACAACATCTGATGAAACGGCAGGGACTGTGAGGGGACGTACACACAAACACAAGCACACACACACTAACACACACACTAACACACACACAAACACACACAAACACAAGCACACACACACTGTCACGAACGTTGAGGAACGGGTCAGACCAAGGTGCAGCGTGGTATGCGAACATGTTTATTTAAACTGGATAAACACCCGACCAAAACAACGAAAGGTAACGTAACGTGACGTCACTCACTATGGCTAAACACACCTACAAGCCAAACCAGAGAGCGAACAAGATCCCACAACCCAGGCAGGAAAACTGGCTGCCTAAGTATGAACCCCAATCAGAGACAACGAGCGACAGCTGCCTCTGATTGGGAACCACACCCGGCCAAACATAGAAATACAACAACTAGACTCTAAACATAGATATACAACAACCTAGAACTAAACATGCACACCCTGACCAAACTAACTAGAGTTCTAGAGGTCAGGGCGTGACACACACACACACTAACACACACACTAACACACACACTAACACACACACTAACACACACACTAACACACACTAACACACACACTAACACACACACTAACACACACACTAACACACACACTAACACACACACTAACACACACTAACACACACACACACACACACTAACACACACACTAACACACACACTAACACACACACACTAACACACACACACTAACGTACACACTAACACACACACTAACACACACACTGACACACACACTAACACACACACTAACACACACTAACACACTCTGACACACACACTAACACACACACTAACACACACACTAACACACACACTAACACACACACTGACACACACACTAACACACACACTAACACACACTAACACACACTAACACACACACACACACTAACACACACACTAACACACACACTAACACACACACACACACACACACACACTAACACACACACACTAACGCACACACTAACACACACACACTAACACACACACTAACACACACACTAACACACACTAACACACACACACACACACTAACACACACACTAACACACACTAACACACACACACACACACTAACACACACACTGACACACACACTAACACACACACTAACACACACACTAACACACACACTAACACACACTAACACACACACACACACACGAACACACACACTAACACACACACTAACACACACACACACTAACACACACACACTAACGCACACACTAACGCACACACGAACACACACACGAACACACACACGAACACACACACTAACACACACACTAACACACACACTGACACACACACTAACACACACACTAACACACACACTAACACACACTAACACACACACACTAACACACACACTAACACACACACACACACACTAACACACACACACACTAACGCACACACTAACACACACACTGACACACACACTAACACACACACTAACACACACACTAACACACACACTAACACACACTAACACACAAACACACACTAACACACACACTAACACACACTAACACACACACACACACACTAACACACACACTGACACACACACACTAACACACACACTAACACACACACTAACACACACACTGACACACACACTAACACACACACTAACACACACACTAACACACACACTAACACACACTAACACACACACACACACTAACACACACACTAACACACACACACACACTAACACACACACTGACACACACACTAACACACACACTAACACACACACTAACACACACACTAACACACACACACACACGAACACACACACTAACACAGACACTAACACACACACACACTAACACACACACACTAACGCACACACTAACGCACACACGAACACACACACGAACACACACACTAACACACACACTAACACACACACACGAACACACACACACTAACACACACACTAACACACACACTAACACACACACTAACACACACACTAACACACACACTAACACACACACTAACACACACACTGACACACACACTAACACACACACTAACACACACACTAACACACACTAACACACACACACACACTAACACACACACTAACACACACACACACACACACTAACACACACACACTAACGCACACACTAACACACACACTAACACACACACTGACACACACACTGACACACACACTGACACACACACTAACACACACACTAACACACACACTAACACACACACTAACACACACTAACACACACACACACACACTAACACACACACTAACACACACTAACACACACACACACACACTAACACACACACTGACACACACACTAACACACACACTAACACACACACTGACACACACACTAACACACACACTAACACACACACTAACACACACACTAACACACACTAACACACACACACACACGAACACACACACACACACTAACACACACACACTAACGCACACACGAACACACACACGAACACACACACTAACACACACACTAACACACACACACTAACGCACACACACTAACGCACACACTAACACACACACTAACACACACACACTAACACACACACACTAACGCACACACTAACACACACACTAACACACACACTGACACACACACTAACACACACACTAACACACACACACTAACACACACACACTAACGCACACACTAACACACACACTAACACACACACTGACACACACACTAACACACACACTAACACACACTAACACACTCTGACACACACACTAACACACACACTAACACACACACTAACACACACACTAACACACACACTGACACACACACTAACACACACACTAACACACACTAACACACACTAACACACACACACACACTAACACACACACTAACACACACACTAACACACACACACACACACACACACACTAACACACACACACTAACGCACACACTAACACACACACACTAACACACACACTAACACACACACTAACACACACTAACACACACACACACACACTAACACACACACTAACACACACTAACACACACACACACACACTAACACACACACTGACACACACACTAACACACACACTAACACACACACTAACACACACACTAACACACACTAACACACACACACACACACGAACACACACACTAACACACACACTAACACACACACACACTAACACACACACACTAACGCACACACTAACGCACACACGAACACACACACGAACACACACACGAACACACACACTAACACACACACTAACACACACACTGACACACACACTAACACACACACTAACACACACACTAACACACACTAACACACACACACTAACACACACACTAACACACACACACACACACTAACACACACACACACTAACGCACACACTAACACACACACTGACACACACACTAACACACACACTAACACACACACTAACACACACACTAACACACACTAACACACACACACACACTAACACACACACTAACACACACTAACACACACACACACACACTAACACACACACTGACACACACACACTAACACACACACTAACACACACACTAACACACACACTGACACACACACTAACACACACACTAACACACACACTAACACACACACTAACACACACTAACACACACACACACACTAACACACACACTAACACACACACACACACTAACACACACACTGACACACACACTAACACACACACTAACACACACACTAACACACACACTAACACACACACACACACGAACACACACACTAACACAGACACTAACACACACACACACTAACACACACACACTAACGCACACACTAACGCACACACGAACACACACACGAACACACACACTAACACACACACTAACACACACACACACGAACACACACACACTAACACACACACTAACACACACACTAACACACACACTAACACACACACTAACACACACACTAACACACACACTGACACACACACTAACACACACACTAACACACACACTAACACACACTAACACACACACACACACTAACACACACACTAACACACACACACACACACACTAACACACACACACTAACGCACACACTAACACACACACTAACACACACACTGACACACACACTGACACACACACTGACACACACACTAACACACACACTAACACACACACTAACACACACACTAACACACACTAACACACACACACACACTAACACACACACTAACACACACTAACACACACACACACACACTAACACACACACTGACACACACACTAACACACACACTAACACACACACTGACACACACACTAACACACACACTAACACACACACTAACACACACACTAACACACACTAACACACACACACACACGAACACACACACTAACACAGACACTAACACACACACACATTAACACACACACACTAACGCACACACGAACACACACACGAACACACACACTAACACACACACTAACACACACACACTAACGCACACACACTAACGCACACACTAACACACACGCTAACACACACACTAACGCACACACTAACG